>NC_133665.1:130075449-130318440 GCF_037893015.1 Macrotis lagotis
TCATCAATTAACATCTGTTAAGAACCTATTATATCTGGCCCTGAAATCAGGAGGACCTGAGTTCAAATGTGGCCTCAGAAACTTAATCATTATCTAGCTGTGTGACCTTGTGCAAGTCACTTAATCCTATTGCCTTGCCACCCCACCAAAAAAAGAACCTATTGTAGATCAGACCATACACTAAGTGTATGTGATACAATAAAAAGAGCAAAGGAGCCATAAGGAACTTATAGTCTAAATTTACAGCTTATAAACTAAATCTGACTCTTCTTTTAAAATTGTAAACAGAGCTAGAAGAAACTTTAGAAATACCAAGTCCTGGGGTCTTCACCTCTTTCTGGTCATGAACCCTTTTGGCAACAATGTGGGGAAAACCCATGGATCCCTGCTCAGAATGTATGGGATTACAAAGGAAACATATTACATTGGGATATAATAACCAAAATATTAAAATCAAAACTAAGATTAAATTTTTAGAATCCCTGAATTAGTCTATTTCTCCAGACCAGAAAGGGACATCAGAGGTCACTCAGTTTGACCCCCCTTATTTTATTGATTAGGAAACAGAGGTGCAGAGAAGAACTTCATTTCCAGCATCCTTTTCTGGGCCATGACATTTGCGATCCCCCGCCCCCATCATTTAAGCCATAGGAGAATTTCTATGGAAAAGGTAACTCTGCCAGAATTTTTGTAAGCGTCCCTTCCTCAAAAGAAAAAGAAAACCATCTCTTGAAAAACTTCTTGTTGGAGCCAAATTGGGTTGGTGTGAGGTGACAAATAAAATTCAGAAAACCTACCATGAGCTGAGGGAATGGAACAACTTAGTGGAAACCATTTAGCTCTGGTTTCCTCTTTTTTTAAAAAAAAAAATATATACCCTCTTCACCCCCTAAAAAACACAACATGTGGCCACCAAATTAGTGAAAAAATACTTATGCATAATCAGCATTCCCTAATCCTATTCACTTCCATGTGTGTTTCTCTGTAGCCTGACACCTCTCTGGCCCTGGGGCCATGGAAAGGCAGAAACAGTCATCCTGCCCTAGCCCCCCTCAGCCCCCAGATTGCATCTTGCACCAACAGTTTGTGTGTGGGAAACATCCAATAGGCCTAGGGCCCTCCTTGGGTCATGCTCCTGTTGCAAAATATCCAATCATGTCTCTGTTACCCAAGTGACCTCTGACTCCAAGGAGCATAATTAATTGGGGCTCCGTTTCAGAAGGAAGGAAAAATACTGTAGCCTAAAGCAGAGTACCTGCTGCTATCAAACAAGTCCCCATTAGGGACTTGGTATTAGAATAGTCCCTGACAGGTCAAGTTCCTGAAAGGAATAGGTCCTGACCTAGCCTGATGGTTTTTTCCCCCCAGATCCTGGAGATTTTCTACTTGCTGACATGTTGTCTAATAGCTCAATGGCTGTCCCCATGGCCCAACTGGGCATGCATGGCATCTGGTGGCCACCTCTCTGTTTCTCTGTCTTCCTACCACCAGTGAAAAGCTCAAAGAGATTTGATAGAAAAACCCAAGAATGTAATTCCACCCCAACTCAAAAGGCAAGGAATGTAACCGGATACAATAATGAAGGTTAAATGCCTGAACAAATCCTAACAGACCAGAAAGATTTGATAGGGAAAAGAATTCCTTATTTGTTCATTGTCCAAATAGACCAGTAAGCTTATCAAGTGACCTGCATCCATTGCCCTGAGAATGCCCCTCAGTCCCTGGTGAGGGATTAGGGGTGGCTTGTCTTCAAATTCATGTATTATTTCTGAGAAAGCTGAGTGCAGGGTTGTCCAACCTTTTACTTCTCCTGGACCACATCACCCAACAAAAATGGTTGGGAGGATCTGAATCAGGGTTGCATCCTGAGAAATTTGCCTAATGGATGGTCACTTGGCAGAACCAGGAACTAACCCTGGCTCCATCAACTGACTGATTGTATGTCCAAGTATAACAGAGATTGAACTGACTTCAGAGGCAGAAGACCTGGGTTCAAATTTGAGGTTTGTCACCTACCATCTGTGTGACCTTGGGGAAATCACTTAACATGAGGATATAGTTTGGTGTGGTGGAAAGGACTATGCTTCAGATCATACTTGGATGTTCACTTTGCCACTTGTACAACTTTAGGCTAGTTGAATAACCTCCCTAGGCTTCAGTCTCTTCATCTGTAAAATGAAGAAGGTTGGACTAGATGGTCTTTAAATTTACTTGGAGCCTTGTCTCTATGATCTATGATCCTGTGAAGTTTGCTGATTTTTTTGGTTATCTGTAAAATAAGAGAGTTAGATTTACTAGGTGATCTCTCAAGTTCCTTCTAGTTTTAATGCTTGGTGATATTTAAATACTTCTTTAATCCTTGATTTCCTCATCTGTAAGGAAAAAAAAACATTCAAAACAGGTGAGTGGGTGTATATTTGTATCTGTAAATGAGATTATTTAAAATCTCCTTAGATCTCTATTGTTCTGTATTCTAACATTCTCTTTTCCAAAATTTCTGTTCTGTTCTTTGATTCTAAGGTCACAGATTAGTGCTTACTTGGTGGAAATTGGACAGGGGATAGGGACTAGATATATGATTTCATTGTCTTAGGAATAGGAAATTCCCCTCTAGCAAAACAGGTCATCATCTCTTCAACTTAAATATGATCTTAGAAGATTTTCTAGAGCATTGAAAAGTTAATTGACTTGCCCAGGGTTACATCATCAGATCTTGTCAAAAGTCATGAGTCAAGATTTTCTGGGCTCTGGCTAGTTTCTGTCCACTATGTCACAATGTCTCTGTAATGGATTAGGCTACTAAATTGGTCATTCTTTGGACAGAACCCTTCATCAGAATCCTCCCTGGCTTAATCTAACAAGATGCCAGCTGATAGTTTTGACTCTTTATACTCCTTCTTGGTAGTAAGGAACCATAAAGACTCAGAGCAAGAAGGGATTCAGACATCAAGATAATCTAATATCTTCATTTTACAGATAAAGAAATGATGGTGTAGGGAGGAGGAGAAATGTAGAATTATGGAATTTTTGAGCTGGAAGATACATTCCTGACAAAACTCTAGAATGTATTATTAAAGGGATGCCTGGTGAACATCTGGAAAAGGAAGCAGAGATGACAAAGAGTTCACCACTTCATCAGGAACAAGTCATGCCAGACTAACCTTATTTCCTTTTTTGATTTGGGTTACATAACTGATGAATTGGAGGAATGCTGAAGAGATAGTTTATATAGATGCTAGCAAAATGCTCGATTAAATCTCTCAAAATATTCCTGTGGAAGAGATGGAGAAATGCCAACCAGACCATAGAACAATTAAATGGACCTAGGAGTGATTTAACAACTGAACTCTAGGAGTAATTGCTAGTGTTTCTACATCAACATGGAGGAAGGCATCAGTCAAAGAGTCTGTTGACTGATAAATTGTATCATTTGATATCAACCTGGAAAGATCTGATATCAGTTGGTATTCAATGGCATACCCCCAGGGATCTGTCTTATGATATTTAACATTTTTATTAACATGAGCCAACAGTATGGTATAGCAAACAAAAATACTAATAAGATCTCAGGTGGTGTTAATAAAATGTAGCTTCTAGAATTAAGAAAATAATTGTTCTGGAGAATTTGGATAACTCTCTTGAGTCGTACTTGTCCTATCTAACATTTTGTAACCCCATTTGGGGTTTTGTGATAAAGATACCGGATTGGTTTGCCATTCCTTTTCCTGATTTGAGCTAGGTCACACAGCTATAAGTGTCTGTGGCTGGCTCTGAACTTAGATCTTTCTGATTCCAGGGCTGGCTGCTCTATTCACTCCTCCACCTTGGTCAGAAGCACTATGAATACTGTATTTAGTTTTAGGCACTGAAATTTTTTAACTTATTTATTTATTTTTGAATTTTACAATTTTTCTTCCAATCTTGCTTCCCTTCCCTCACCCCACCCCCCCACAGAAGGCAGTTTGTTAGTCTTTATATTGTTTCCATTCTATACATTGATCTAAATTGAATGTGTTGAGAGAGAAATCATATCTTTAAGGAAAAAATAAAGTAAAATATAAGAGATATCAAAATTACATAATGAAATGATTTTTAAAAAATATTAAATATTAAAATATTAATTTAAAAAATAAGAGTCTTTGGTCTACAATTCTTTCTCTGGATACAGATGGCATGCTCCATTGCAGATAACCCCAAATTGTCCCTGGGTGTTACACTGATGGAATGAGCAAGTCCATCAAAGTTGATCATCCCCCCCATGTTACTGTTAGGGTGTATAATGTTCTTCTGGTTCTGCTCATCTCGCTCAGCATCAGTTCATGCAGATATCTCCAGGCTTCTCTGGATTTCCATCCTTTGAATTTTTAAAAAAAAAAACTTTTTATGTCTTTTCTTATTACTTTAGAGTCACCTTTGGAAGTAGGAAAGGGGTAGTTTTAGGCTTGATGTAAATAAAAACTTCTGTAGAATGAGGTCCTTAGGAGAAGGTGGGTCTTCCTGACTTGGCAGGCTTTAACTAAAGACTGTTGTAGAGGGGTTGGATTAGACGTCCCAGGCCTTCTTTGTCTAAACTTCTGCCATTCAGTGACTAGGAAGCAGTTGGCTGGTCAGACAAGGACCCAGAGACCTAGAAAGGTGAGCAGCTTGCTATTTGACTATACACTGACCAGCAAAATTGGGCTCTTCTTTTAACTTGTCCATTGCTCCAACACACACCATCTATGTATCTATCTCTCCCTTAAGACTTTGAAAGGTTTGTTTTAGTATTTTTTTTTACAATTTAACTTTGTTTTTACATTTGTGGATGTTAAACAATTTGTGCAGAATAATGTATAGAAAATTGGCCTTCTAGTCAGGTTTAATTCTTTCCTTAGACAGGTATGTCTGTGTGACTCTGGGAAAATCAGTTTCTCTGTGCTCCAGGCAAGCAGTTCTCTAAGACTATATGTTTCAAAGAAGATGCCAATCTGTGTGTGGGGGGATAGAGGGAATTTCCTCACTAAGAGTTCCTTACATCATTGAAATCATTGATTTTTTTTAAAGGGCTCTAAAAAATGTGAGTTACTATCATTATGGCACAGGTCTTTCTTAGATGATCCTGTTTCAACCTTAGAAACACATAACCATCTTCTGTATGGAGTAGTTTTAAGTACAAGGAATGAAAGAAGAATGTCTATCATAGGATCATAGATCTTTAAGGGAACCTAGAGCTCATCTTATCTAACACCCCCATTATATAGCTAAGAAAACTGAGACTCAGAGAAATCAACTTGCCCAAGGTCACATGGTTATAAGTAGCAAATTAAAGGATTTTAACCCAAGTTCTCAGATTCCAACTCCAGTCCTGGAGGACCATAGAGTTTGAAGTAAGGGAAGGGGGGCATGGAAAAGAATAAACGTCTGTATCACATCTACCATGAACCAGACAATACAAATAATTAATTTGATTCTCATAAAATTCTGGGAAGCAGGGGCTGTTTTTATCCCAATTTTACAGTTAAGGAAACCAAGGCAAACAGAAGTTGAATGATTTGTCTAGCTATTAAGTGTCTGAGGTTGGATTTGAACCCAGACTGACTTTGGACCCAGTGCTCTATCTACTTAGCTGCTTTAGGTAGAGAACATGAAGTAGGGGAGAGAGAACTCATGGGAAGGGGCTTACGGAGGGATTTTGCCATACCAAGACAGTCTGAGAACTGCTATTAGAAGCCTCTTCCAAAACAAATATGGTTTTTGCTTTCAAGTACAGAAAGCACCATGCCTGAGGTTTTCCAGAGAAAAAAGAGGGTTCATCTTTTTTTTTTTACTTCAAAACAACAAAAAGTCCAGGATTTCCTTAGTAGGATTGGAAGCCACATCCACTGATCCAGACTGAAGACCAGTCACTCTTTGGTAGATGGTGCCAAGGGGTTGCTGTGGTCAAAAAAAATCCTTAACTCTATGGCCAAGCTTCTGATGATGATCCTCTCCGAACTGTCAGATTGGTTGTCAAACAAGAGACACAATTTGTTGGCAGTACCAAAGACAAGACTTCAGATGGGTGGGACCTGCTAAAACACATGCTGGCTTGGCTTAGCTTTCAAGACCTGAGCCTGCTAAGGACCCAGAGGAACACTTAAGAAAACACCTGCCTTATAGCTATGGAAATTTCATTTACCAGAGCTTTCCTTCTCTCCTTACTTGGAGTAGCCTAAAGGAGCATCTATTTTCACCTAAGTAGATATTAAAGGTTATTGAACCCAATCTCTTTATTTTACAGAAGAGGAACCCGAGGCTTGTAAAAGTTAAGTGATTTGCCCAGGTAATAAGTCTGAGGCAGAATTATGAATCCTGGTCTTCTTGAGTTGATGTATTGGACTTACGTAAACTTCTTTGAATGAGTTACATATTAGCTGAGCTTTGACTTGGTAAGAAATGCCCCCTGTGCCCTTCATCCCTCTTTGTCTCACTGTAAGTTCCAACCAAGATATGCCCCTGGGGATGATCTATTGATAAGTTCTGTTCCATTCCTTGGGATTCCCCATAATTCTCCTACCTTACCATTCCTACAAAATGGTGCTATGCTCAGATCTCTAAATCCTCTAGGATAAAAATTCATACTTGTATTCCATCAAACATCCTAGAAACTTTATGTAATAGTGGCTAGCATTTCTCTGGATTTCTATAATATTGGTGCGTAAACTAGAGTTGATCCCATAGTGATGTTGCAAATATCATCTATGGTAGCCATGTGACTTTGGGAGAAGTTGAGAAATAGTGAGGGCTACTAGATTAATGGTGGACATGGAGTGAGGAAGATCTGGGTTCAAATTCTGTTCTTGATACTATTGTTGACATTGGACAAGCCATTTACTATCTTTGGGTGTCATTTTTCTAACCCGTAAATGAGAATAAAAATTACATATTCCTCAAAGGATTATTGTGGAATGCAAATGATAAAATGTAGGCAAAATACTTTGCAAACTTAATGCATTATGAGGTTTAGACTTTGAAAATTGCTCTTATCTATTTCACCCCCACCAGTACATGTACACCCACATATACACACATACACACACATATCCATACACACAGACACATACGCACACATACATACATACCACTCGTCCTCTCTCCCCGTACACTATTCAAAGGTAAATGTCTTTTAAAGTGTTTCCCCCCAAAAAAGAAAGTGTTTCCCATACTTGACTTGCCCTGAGATTAGATAAAGCATTTAGTAATCACATTCTAGGGGAAGCCAGGTGGTGCAGTGGATAGAGAGCTCAGTCTGGAGACAGGAAGTTTGAATTCAAATCCAGCCTCAAACACTTATTAGTTGTATGGTCTTGGGCAAGTCATTTAATTTTATTTGCCTCAGTTTCCTCTTGTATAAAATGAACTGGAGAAGGAAGTGGTTAGTATCTTTGCCAAGAAAACCCCAAATAGAATCATGAAGTATAGGACATGATTGAAAAATGACTTAGCTGAAAACAATGTGCTCAGTTCTGGTACAAATACTATTGCTTCTACTACTAACTACTTTTGCTCTTTTGAATAATGAAGAAGACCACACCAATACAAGCAAGAAAGACTTTTCCTGACCTTGAGGAATTTACATTCTAATGGGGAAGACAAGACATGAAGAGGACTTGGAAATAGGAGAGGTAGGGGACTTACAAGGGCAGTGGTGACTGGCAAAGAGAATTCTAAGAGGAAGACTACTCTTGAATAGCAGACACTAGTCAGTAGAGTGTGGTCTAAAGACAGAAGGGTTTCTTCAGGGTGAGAAGGAGCTATCCAAGAGGAGGAAGAAGATAAGTCTGGAGAATAAGTTTGGGGTGAAGTTTATACATTAATTTCTCCAATCCAAACATCTGACTTACTTGCCAAATGGAGAAAGATGGTAGGTGTCTGACCTTTGACAAGTTATTTAACCTCTCTTTGCCTCAGATTCATTTTTCTCATCTCATTCTCCTTGAAAATCATGTGGAAAGCCAGGTGGGAAGCCTTGGATGAATTGAAGGAGGGAAGAGGGCTTTAGATAGGATGGAGGGAGGAAGGAAGGGAAAAGGTCACTGGAGTGCCAACAGCACCATTTTCTTTGGGACCCTTTGTGGCCTCTGTTCTTCCTTTTCCTTATCTTTGCCCTATGGTTTATCTATAATAGACCCTTACTATGTTGACTCAGGCTGCTGTTCCATTCATGTCATTAGATGTTAGTCTTTTGAATGATGATTCACTGATTAGATAGAATCATCATTAATTTCAGTTTGGGGCTCAGCTGACATCTTGGCTTAGGGTGCTGTTATGTACTTTTGGAAAGAATTGGAACCCAATACTCTAAAAGGATCAGTAGGAATCTCAGCTCTTGGCCTACCATCTTCTAATAAGGATTCCATCTTTGGGTACCAAACTCTTTTCTCCTCTGGATGATGTAACCAGAATCCAAAGCTGAACTTTACCATGTGCTTCTGCTGCAAGACACCATGGCAGATGGGGCGGGGTGTTGGAAGTTTACTTAAAAGACTGGCATCTTGATTCTTCCTGTAACTCAATTGCTAGTAGGATTGGTTACTCTTGTTTTTAACTCTAAATCCCTATTAAGTCATATCATTGGGTGGGTGGAAGAAACGATACCCAGGCAGGCCAATCTCCATCAATATTTCCTGATCCTTTCATGTATAAAGGAACCTCTTAAGAAGGTTCAAATGGGTTACTCAAAGTCTGAAAGGCAAATCCTTATGGCTCCTTGTCTTTGTTTCTTGTCTTATAACATCAAGTGGATGGGAGAGGACTCAACCAAACTTGAATTCCTTGATCTGCACCCTGTTTTGTGGGAAATGAATAGGGTTGAATCCTTAAGGTTCCTTCTAGCTCTAAGTCTATGGTCTTTCCATTATAACATTTTTTTAAATTAAATAAAGCAATTATTTGACTATCTCTATACAACAGCCAGCCAGACGTGTGTGTGTGTGTGTGTGTGTGTGTGTGTGTGTGTGTGTGCGCGTGCACGCGCTATAGTCAGGCTATAAATAGATGCTAAGACTTCAATGTTACAGAAATCCTTTAAAAAAATTTTAGTTTTTCAATGAACAAACATATATTTTCTTTCCCTCTCACACCATGTCCGAACTAACTGAATAATAGCAAAAGGCAAAAAGACCTCTTGAAACAGATTTCTTAGTTCAAGCGAAATATATTCCCACATTGTCTATGTGTGAAAATGCATGTTTCATTCTGCATCTTGAAGTCATCACTCCTCTGAAAGAAGGTGGGTAACATGCTTCATCTTTGTTCTTCTGGGGAGAAAAATATATACACATAGATATACATATATAATATACATAAATATACATCTATCTATCTTTCTATTCCATCCATCTATTCATCCATCTATTCATCCATCTATTCATCCATCTATTCATCCATCCATCCATCCCTCCAACCATCCATCTATCTTTCATCTATCATCTATCTATCTATCTATCTATCTATCTATCTATCTATCTATCTATCTATCCATCCATTCCATCCATCCATCCATCCATCCATCCATCTTTCCCTCCATCCCTCCAACCATCCATCTTTCATCTATCTATCTATCTTTATCTATCTATCTATCTATCTATCTATCTATCTATCTACCTATCATCTATCTAATGATAGATCTAGCTATATATGTATATATATATATATATATATATATATATATATATATGTAAACCACACACACACATATATTTCTATGTATATACCCTGAAAATTTCATTTCTGTCCCATCTTAACTCTTACAGAATGTACAGAATATCTGAAGGTCCAGGATAAGGGGGATGTCTTCAGGAAGCTCCCAGAGGACCCAAATCCATGTGATCCTATCTTCCCAAAGGCTTTCTCCCAGCACCCTCTGCAGTCCCCTGTTCCTATAGCAATGCGCTAAAATGGCGCCTGCCTTGCTGACGACAAAGGGGCCTTTTTTGGGAGCCGGCAGTGGTCAGGCTGCGCCTCCTGAAATCTGATTTGGAACTGGGACTGGCCGAATGTTCAGCTCCACTGTTAATCCACGTTGGAGCTAAAACCTTGTAAAATGATCCCTGGCTCAGTCAGTAATACCCCGTACTTACAGGAAAGCCTGAGGTTTGAGTAAGTCAGCAAATATTCATATGTAAGTGGTTAAAAGTTCAGAAGAGACAGCAAGAGGGTATCATGTCTGATTGTTATTAATGTTTGAAATAATTCTAGCTCCAACTGCATTGAAAGAGGTTCCCCTCCCATCCTCTCCCCTTCCTTTGGAGACACTTTTATTTTTGGCAACCTCAGTTGTGGTAAGAGATAAACCTGCCAAATTTAGGTAATAATTCAAGAATGATTTAAGCACTTTCTTCCAGTTTTTAAACAATAGCTTCTTTGATAGCTTGGCTAACTAAATGTCACTTATGGCCGAGATCCCTGCAAATGAAATTTATTGAGCTTTTTTGAACAGCTCAGAGTCAGGCCTCTCCATCTTTCAGTCAACCTTTCATCAACTTCCTGTTGCGGACTTGTTAGCAGATATTTCAGGAGATGTAATACCTTGATACGTTCAGGTTGAGGTGACAGAACACTGCATGTTGTGACTGCTGTGATTTAGCAGGGCTGGTGCTGTGCAAGATCATTCCCCGGGGGTTCACATTGGACAAGCTAGGACTCCATCTAGGATCAAAAGTGAAGGCAGCTAGAGTGATGTAAGAAACTGCTCTTGTCTTGCTGGTCTGAAATGGGATGTTCCTGTCCTGGCAGCACCACCTGTAACATCAAGGTGTATCCTCCTGAAATCATTGGTCCAGGATGTTTGTTGCTTGGTTCAGGGAAGTTTCCATTTGGGTTCCTACTCAAGGGAGCTTCTTGTAGTCATTCCAACTCTGACATGATGTGTAACTCCTACTTCTTTTAGGTCATCAGGTCCCTTTCTTTCTTCTCTTGTGCATAGAATGACAAATTTGACAATTTTGTAAATGACAATTCAGGAAAAGTGTTATGGTGAGTTTCATTCTAGATTCCACATTTTAGAAGGGACATTGACAAACTGGACTGAGTCCAGACCAATGGTCTAAATCCTTTGAAGAATAGTTCAAGGAGATGGAAATCTCTAATTTAGAAAATAGAAGATAAAGGGGTGGGGCATGTTAGCTATCTGTGGATGATATCATACAGACTGTAATATAATCTAGGGTTTGGTTGGTTGGCAGACAGTTGGACATCTCAATCTGGCTAACCTGTTGACCCTTCAAACTGAACATATCCAAAATGGAGCTCAGTATCTGACCTACTAACCCTTCCTCTTCTCTAAAATTTCCTTATTCTGTTGAGGCATCATCATTCTGCCAGTCTTCCAGATTAATTAAATCCAATGTTAGAACCAAGCTTCTGGAAGGCAGGGACTGTTTCATTGTGTATCGCCAGTGTCTATCACAATGTGGAATCCACAGTAGGCACTTAATAAATGTTTGCTGATTGGTTGATTAATCCTCAATTTTTCCTTTTTTCTCACCCTCATCTTAAATCCTCCTATGGACTGGAAAAATGAGGCTAATAACAGCTCCTAATTCACAGAGTAATTGTGATGATTAAATTAGAGACTATTTATAAATCACAGCACAATGCCTTATATTTAGGAGTCACAATAGCAATGCTTATTCCTTTTTCCTCTTCCCAATCCCATCAGTTTTACAAATTCTAACTCCCACAATATCTCTGGTATTGGAGAGATATCTCCTTATTTCCATCATATGACCATCTCCCTTGTTCAAGTCCTCCTAACTTAGACTAGTGAAGTAGCTTACTAATTATTGATCCCCCTGCCTCCAGTGTTTTGCCTGTCTCCATTTTCCACACAACTACCAAAATAATCATTCTAAAGGAGAGGACGGACCATATCACTCCTCTGTTCAAAATTCTGGACTACCCAGTTCTTTTTTTTTTTTTTTTTTGATTTTCAAGGCAGTGGGTTTAAGTGGCTTGGCCAAGGCCACACGGCTAGGTAATTATTAAGTGTCTAAGGTCGAATTTGAACCCAGGTACTCCTGACTCCAAAGCCGGTGCTCTATTCACTGCACCACCTAGCTGCCCCGACTACCCAGTTCTAACCTACCTTTCCAACCTTATTTCCCATTATTCCTCTTCACTTGCTTTGCATACCAGGCAAATTGAACAACTAAAGATTCCCCAAGCTCATTACTTTAAACTCTGATCTCTAAGCTTGGCTCAGGCCATCCTTCATTCCTAGAATTTAATCCTTCAGAATCCATGTTTTCTTCTATCAAAACAGTTCACATCCTAACTTTCATGTTAAGTCATCTCTGATCTTCCCTGTACATTCAGAAATGACATTTTATTGTAATATTTTTATTATACTTTGCAATGTAGTAGAATGTACACCTCTTGAAGTTTTGTTTTATTTTTTAATCACTGTACCTCGTCCACAGTGTTTAATACAGAGTGGCTACCAAGTAAATAAATGTCTGTTAAACTGAGTTCAATTGAATCCTGAAGTACAGTCTGGAGTGTTAAATGAAACCGAAAACAACCTCATGGACAACTGAAAGAAGTTTTGTTTATCAGCTATGATTTTTTTTTTTTCCTAAATGGGCCTATCCCCCTTTGGGCTTTCAAGTCTGACCTACATAAATTGTTTGCATAGAAAGTACATGTCCTTTCCTACTGGCCTTGCCATCTGTTGTTAGTGATCTCACACCTGTAGCCTAGAGGCTTACTCCATTCAGGACATATTTACAGCCAGCTAATCTCTGGTGAGATCTAGTCCATTATTTCAGCTGGTGCTTACAACAGCCCATGGAAGGAGGGAGAGAAATGTTAGGGTTGAACTCCAGATCTGACTTCAGCAACTCGGAGAGGGCATTGGATTTGTCTGCACATTGATCCAGGGTCTCTAGTTCTCCTGGCTTTCTTCTACTTATTAGGTCATCTCATCTCCAGTGACTTTGGACTTTCCCTCCCAATTATAAGAAACTCGATATTTTTTTTGAAACTCGATTTTTTTTAAATATCACAGTTATTTCCTGATATGTGTTCCTCTCCCCATGCAACCCTCCTTTGTGACAAAGAAAAACAGTAAAGTAAGATAGATTGGCAAAAACAACCACATCTGAGAATGTTTATAAGATTCCACACACATAATCCCATCACCTTTCTACCTAGAAAAAAAAATCGTGTATTTTATCTTTTTTTTCTTCAAAACCTAAACTGTTCACTATTATTTAGTATTTTAATGACTTAATTTATGTTATTGTGGCCATTATTTATTGTTCTCTTGGTTCTGTTTCTCCTTTTACATCTCTTCATGCAAGTCTTCCCAAATTTCTCTTAATTCTTTATATTCATTATGAGATTGCTCAGGAGAAAAGTGGAGAGAGAGCATGGTCAGGAGTCAGGAAAGCCTGAATTCAAATCCAACCTCAAACATTTGATTACTATGTGACCCTGAGGTAGGCAAATTGCTAACCTCTATCCTGCCTCAGTTTCCTCAGTTGTAAAATGGGAATAAAATAGTACCTGCTTCCCAGGTTTAAGAATCAAAAAAAAATTGTAAATTGTTTAGCATAGTGCTTTTCGCATTTGTTTCCTTTCTTCCTTTACATTCCTTTATAATTTATACTCCTTTATAATTTTTTTACTTCACTATAGTGTTTTATTATATTTATGCAACCATTGCTTAGCCATTACCTAATTGTGCACTAATTTATCTTCTCTCCTCTCATCTCCTTCTTTTCTAAACTTCCTTTACTTTGGCTCCTGACACCATCAGCCTCCAAAAGTTACCAAAAGTCACTGTTCTCCCAAAGGTACCATTGATCTCTCAATGACCAAACTCCATGACATTATCCTTCCTGGTCCTCATCCTTCTCTAGCATTTGACCTAGTTGAACAGCCTCTATTAGATACTCTCTCATCCCTAGGTTTTTTGGTACTCCTGAGTCTAGGTTCTAACATTAGTTTGACTGTTCCTTATCAATCTCCTTTTCTATAGTATCTTTCATATTGTACCTAGTCTCTGCAGGCTTACTCAAGGTTCTGTTTTACAGCTTTTTTATTATTTTTTTCTCTCTATTCTATCTCATTTGACTCAGGCCAAATTAGTTCTCATGGGTTCAATTATTGTCTGGATGCAGATGACTCCCAGATCTATATACCTAGCCAAACAGGACAGCATAGAGAGAAAAGAAGCCAGAACATTTTTTTTTTGGCAAGGCAATGGGGTTAAATGACTTGCCCAAGGCCACACAGCTAGGTAATTATTAAGTGTCTGAGGCTGGAGTTGAACTCAGGTACTCCTGACTCCAGGGCCAGTGCTCTATCTGCTGTGCCACCTAGCTGCCCCAGAAAATTTTTAAAAGAAAAAAAATTGAAAAAAGGAAAGAATCATAATCTGAAAATATATGCATCCTTCTACAATCCGGTATTAATTTCCTTTCCCCTTCCCCTCCCCCACTCTAAATCATTATAAAGGAGAAAGGGGAGGTTTCTTTTGATATCTCTTCAGTGAAGCCATGTTTGCTCTTTGTAATCATGCACCATAGCTTTCCTAATGCCTGGATCCCTCAGCTTCCACTCCTAGATTTCTCATAATGATCAGTCCATGTGACATTTACAAGCCTTCCAAAAACTAGCAAATGGAGTCTGAAGGAAAGCAGCTGGAATGGGGGGTGACAGTTGTTATTAACTTGGAGTTTGAGGTTAGTTTGAACAGCAAAGGATGTACGATGACAAAAGGATATAATTGGAAAAAAAACCAATTAGTCACTCCATTGGCTCAAGGAAATATTTCCTTCATCCTGCTTTACAAAGTCATTGCATTTCTGAAGAAGGTTGGAAACTGCTAACAAAATCATTCAATTTGCAAATGTTCATGGGAAATTGAGACAATTCCAGGAATGATTCTGGTGTGGGAGGGAGAAGTCAAGTTTTTCTGTTGCACTGGATTATGGAAATGGTAAGGAACCATCAATACTAAGAAGAGAGAAAGGACAGCTGTGGAGCCTTAGAGATGGAAATCATTGAGTTTTAAAGTCTATTTGGGAGCCCTGAATAGAGCAGCATCACTCCAATAAAGTTCTTGACCTGGGAGTGAGCCCATCATCTTTTAAGCTACATTCCTATCTGTCCTTGGAGAATTTTCCAAACCTGGGCCTTGGGGCCTAAGCTCATGCAACTCTAGAAGAGGCATCCAGCCCTAACTAAATGGGCTAGATAGATCCCTGAATGGACCTAAATGGGAAAATCCTTTTTCTTTTTCTATTTATATATTTATCTACCTATCTGCCTGTCTATTTGTTCATATATCTATTTATTTATTCATTCAATTTTTCAGGAGAGAAAGGAAACAAGTATTTATTAAGAACATACTATGTGCAAGACAGTGTCCTAAACATATCACAAATATTATCTCATGTGATTTTTATAACAACCCTGTGATTTAGGTCCCTATTTTACATTGGAGAAACTGAGGTAGGTAGAGATTAAGTGACTTCCCCAGGGTCACACAGGAAATATCTGAGATTGGGATTGATTTCAGATCTTCTGGTGGGAGTTCAGAAGTTCTTCCTTCAGAAGAAGAAAGGAGGGTCAGAGCTTCCTGGTTTAGAATTCACTAAACTTGGGCTTGACTTCTGAAGCGACCATGGACATATCTATACAGTCTTCAGGTTACTACAGGTTGCACTGTATGAACAGTGTGGTACAGTAGCAAGAGCACTTGCTCTGGAGGCAGGGACCTAGATTCGAAACCTAACTCTGATGCTTTGAGTGAATGACTCAATCTCCTTGGCTTCATTTCCCTTTCAGAAAATGAGGAATTTGGGGCTGATGACCTCCAAGGTTCCAGCTATAGACATAAGACCCAATGGTCCCTGGGAGAGGCAGCAATTGTTACCCTTGAACGAAGAGGTTCTTTCTTGAGAAGTCAGTGTTTACAATTATTTTCTACAAAGGAGCTATGAGAAATCTCTCCTCCTAGGCAGATATGGTTTAGCAGTTAAATCCTAGGGTCTTGCTCAAGAACAAACTGATAAAGTCAGTCGGAGCCAGCATTTGAATGCTGTCCTTCCTGACCAAAGTCAAATACTTCACTCACTATCCTATGTTACCTCCATATTTTTGTAGGACATGGTTAAAATAGTTCTGTATGACTCTACCAGAAATTGGTGATCAAGTTTACAAATGGAGCCTTCTTCTTTCTTTTCTTTTCTTTTTTTTTTTTAACTAGATGTGAGGTTTCAGGAAACTTTCAGATTAGAAACTCCCTTTATCAATTTAGATAGGAATCTTTTATGCAACTCATGACTGTAGAATACTGGGAATGTCAATGAGTTGCCAGGTATCAAACAGGCAGTCTGTGTCAGAAATGGTACAGGACCCTAGGTCTTCCTGACTGGGAGTTCCACATTCTATTCACCTTGACAGTATGTATTCTATTTTTTACACCAAAGCAGCCCTCTGTCTATTTAGGTCTTTCTGGTTGTGTCTATAATACTTTCCTCAAAACCTTAGGTCCTTAGATCATGATCCCCAGTATTGTGTTTACTAGTACTGGTCAGTCAGGGGATATGATTAGTTCAAAGCAAAGGGATTTAACAAAATAGCATAGTAAGAAAAGTATCAATAGTACATTTCCTCTCCAAATATGGAACATACTCTCTAATATCCATAACAATCGGGAATAATGTATATGTGTAGGAAATATGTTCAGAGGGGCTCACAAGTAAGGATTATATTTGATCAGGGTAACTCGTATCTCTGAGCAGAAGGTCAATTCATACCTTTGATGCTGCAGAATTGTTGTCTTCTGATAATGGCATTATTGTTGGCTACTCCCAGACTCAGGTAGAAGCTCACTGGTACATGGTAATAGAACTTTTCCCTGTTTCAATCTAATGGCTTCAGCTGGAGTCCTTGGCTGGAATCCTATCTCTTCTTCACAAGAGGAGTGGACTCTGCCAGACTCTTAATTAAATGCCCAGAGGCTTTCCAAAGCCCTTTTTGAAAAGTAGCAATCTTTGCACTTTTTCATAGGACCAGCAAAAATTCTTAGGGGGAATCAATGATTTTTTACATTTTCCTCCCTTAAGTATCAGCCTGTCTGGTCCCATGTAGAATCTTGAATGAGAGTTCTTTTATCTACAAAAGAAGTTTCTTAGCCTTAGTAACCAAGCTCTTTCTAACCAAATAGAAGCACAGTTATCTATCTTGCTAATTCTTTCAGTCTTTTCTTGGCAATTTTTTAATTACTGGGCATGGGAAGTTCTAATTGTACCATATAAAAGCCTTTACATATATTTAAAAAAACTAACTCATACTACTTGAATAACATTTTGGTTACTACACTTAACAATAAGCTCTAGTCACTATCAGCTAGAAAACAGAAGTGCAGGTCAGAGGGTTAGATAATATGACCAAGAAATTCACCATCAGCTGAAAAACAGAAGTGCAGGTCAGAGGGTTAGATAATATGACCAAGAAATAGGGGAGTCAAGAGACTGAAGTAGGTTGAAACGAAATATTTAATAACTAGAAAATTCACTTAATTCACCCCTTTTTTTCCACTTTCTAAATGTTTTGTCTTGGAAAATAACTATAGCCCAAGGGATACTGAGCTGAACAGGGCTTACCCTGAGAGAGACATTCAATTTCCACTCTAGAAGATGACTAGATCACATGCAAGCACATTACTGTCAATATTTGTAAAGTTACTTACAACTTTTATGCCAATTGTGCCACCAATAGTAACTCACTTAATCTTTCGCTGGCTTAATTTTAGCAAAAAGGTGTTCTGGGTGAGAAGGGTATTTGCTCTCTCTACTCCAGAGATTAGTTTTTGATGCCTAAACTTATTAAGAAAGGATAGGTAAAAGGAAATGAGAATTTTTAATCCTCAATCTCCATGAATACAGAAAAAACACCCCCAAAACAAACTAAAAATGACTCCCAGGCATATTGGTTATGACTTTTGTGTCTTTTGCAGACCCCAAACTAAGAAGCACTCCAATCCTAGCTTCAGCTCTAGTTCAAGGTCTAATTCTGCATCCAGATCTAGGATCCAAGCTCCATTCTCTCTAGCAATAGTTACAGGACCTTCTCCAGATCCAGATTTAACTCATGACCCAGAACCAGAATTCTTAATCATCTTTGGTATTTCAATTTGGAGCTCTCCAGGGTACTTGTTCCTGTCATTTGAGTTTCCATCTCTCACTTTTGCTTTGCTTGGCTAAACATCTTCCTTTAAATCTTGACTTGTGCCCAATAATTCCTGGCCTTAGGCCCCATATAGTTTCTCTATTTTACCAGTGGAGAGAAGCTGACTCTGTACTCTTCATAAATTTCAGGAATGAGACAATGCGAAATTTAAAATTTCCAAGCATAGACTACTGAGTGGCACCATACTTTTCACCTTTTGCTTTGGCATCCTTGGCTTACAACATCCTATTCATGAATTTACCCTATCACCCACATATGCTATGTGTCTTATCTATAGGCTAAGATGACTAAAATTAGGCAGAAAATGGAAGGAAAACCACCACAATACTGCGGAGAGTCTAATCCCAAAACCAGAACTTTGTTTCCAAGCTTTATTATGATGTATTTCCCATGATAATTCTTAATTGGAATTGATTATCTAAAAAAACTATCAACACCTTTATAATCTATTTTCCATCAAGGAAAAAACTTCACATGATGATAATGACCAGAGATTGTCTTAGAAAATAAGTGAGCCACAATTATTATTAGAAGGCTACTCTTATTTACCAACTGAAAAGTGATCACCAATATCTTTTTCACAAAAGGATCATAAATTTAGAACTAGAAGATGTGATCATCTAATCCAACCATCTAATTTTACCCAGGAGCAAATTAAGGATGAATGAAGTTAAATAGCTTGTCCAAGGTCAAACAGGTCCTTGCTACCAAGCTCTTTGATCCTCACTCTAGTGCTATTTCTAATGTGCCATGCTGTCTCCAGTTATTAAATATTTCTGTCATATTTATTTTCTAGTCATATTTAAATTGCCATCATCATCATTCCCACTATCATCATCAATCATCATTAATCCTTATATGAGAATTATAGTAACATCATCTGACATTTACATAGTATGTATGCATTTTCTCATTTGATTATCATAGCTTTCCAGATATTTTCCACATAGAAAAAATAGGGAAACTGAGGCTTAGAGAAAGTAAGTGACTTATCCAAGATTACAAAGTTAGAAGAGCTATAACCAGAATCCATATCTTCAGTTTACCAGTCTAACATTTTTTTCTACTATACAAATAATTACTTTTAAACAACAAACAGGGCCTGATACCAAAATCTATAAATAAAATAGAGAAAGCAGATTCTAGTTTCACTGCAGTCCCTATACTTATCTTTGAGGAGAAGATGAACATATTTTAAATGGTATTTGTATTTCCTTAAAGGAAACCAAGTTTAACTCTAGATGAAAAAATAGGTTTAAAATTTCAAATATCTTGAATGATCAAAGGCATTAAAAATACCCCCCCAAATACCAACAAAAATAAAAGTAAAGGATCACTAGACTCCTATGGGAAATACGGATCAATTCCCACAGAAACAGTGTAAGAATAAGAACAGCAATAAATTCAGAAACAATCTGAGATCCAGTTCTCACTACCACTTTCTAGTTATATATCCATGAAGAAGTGATTTTACTTCTTTGGGTCTCAGTTTATTCATCTGTAAAAAAAATCAATATTTTCAACAGCAGTGCAGCATGATAAGTAAATTAGTTACTATGGGAGATACCAAGTTTAGATAAGAAACTATCTGCTTTCAAGGAGCTTCTGGTTTCCTAACAGATAAGATACCAATAATATATACTAATGTATGATCAGTACATTAGAGAGTAACAAAACAAAGTACTATATGGGGTCTGAGATGGATAATTCTTTAATGTTTTAAAAGGATTTAAATATATTTTAAGCATGAGGACTTTGATAATTAGAGAAGTTAAATGACTTATCCTTGATCACATTAGTGTCAGAGATGGGATGTGAACTCAGATTTTCTTGCCATCAAGTACAACATTCTGCCTACTGTTCCATGCAGGTAAAATTTCCTGGGAAAAGAAGGGTTTGATTTGGGCTGTAAAGATGGATGAGATTTACATCAGCAATGGGAAAGGAAGAGAATTTCAAAAATGAAAAAAATTTTCTAAGCCAAATTATGGAGCCCAGAGAGCATCACACAATCTTGGGCTTGTGGTGGGGGTGGAGTAGAGGGTGGTCTAACATCATTGGAGCACAAAGTGCATAAGGTGAGGATGAGGTAGATAAGTAGTGTGGGATATGACTGGAAAGTTAGGCAGTTCTGGTGAAGATATGTCTTAAAGGCCAGGCAGAGTTGTTTGAATTTTACCTAGGAAGCAATAGGGAGCCACTGAAAATTTTTAATCAGAGGTGTGACATCAACAGATTTATGTACAAGAAAGATCATTCTCATAACTGAATAAAGGATTAATTGGAAGGAAGAGATTCTGTTTGGAGGTGCCTTTGTATAAGCTGCTCTCCAATTTCTGGAAGGCACTCCTGCCTCACATTGAAGAATATCTAATTCCCTTTAAAACACATTCCGAAACAATCTCTTCCACAAGACCTTTGTTGCTTGTTCTTGATGTTCTCTCCCCATGAAATGACTAGATTCATTTAAGTGTAGGATCCCCCTTCCTGAGTAGAATGTATGTCTTGTATGTCTTGGTCTTTGTCTTTCTGTCACCAGAATCTAGAAATTGCCTGGAATATAGTAGAGGTTTAACTTATATTTGGCCATTTATTAATGAAGGTCCAGGATTATATTGGTAGTAGAGGGTACAGAGAGTAAGTCATACTCCCCAAGCTGAAGGGAAGAATTCATACATTTGGGGAGCTAATTGTAATTGAGAGATGAAGGAGAGGGAGAGAGAAAAGTCCAAGGGACATGAGAATAGGAGAGGTTAGATATGAGAGGGAACCACTGACAAGAGACAGTAAAGAAGATGATATACAGAGAGAGTCATTGAGTTCAGACTTGAACACATTGAATTGGATGTGCCTGTAAGGCATCCAGAGGGAGTTATACTGGTGGGCAACGGCAATAGAGATCTGCAGTTCCAAAGGGAGAATAGGTTGGAGTATTATCATCATGGAGGTTTTAGTTGAAATTGTGTGAATGGCTCTCAAAGGAAAGTGAAGAGAAAGAAAAGGACCAAAGTCAGATCCATAAGTAACACTTATGTCACTGAAAGATAAAGGAGTGGGACTGGCCAAGCAACTAAGGAGGAAGAGGTGGAAGGAGAATCTGGAGTATGTGACAACAGGATGTAGAGGATGAAGGAAGAGAAGGGGACCAAGGATGACTGGGTCTAGGAATCTGGGTGGCCAAGACAATCATAGAATGAAGCAAATTGGGAGAAAGAACTGGTTTTGGAAAAAATATCTCTTAGAATAATAGAGGGACTTCATAGGTCAAATAGTACAATCTCTGAATATTTTACTGAAGAGGAAAGGGGCCAAGAGAGGGCAAACATCTCACTTAACCCACACAGGTAATGTCAGAGATCCTGAATTCAGTTTTGAGACATGCCATGTTTGAGGTGCTAAAGGGTCCTTCATCAACAACATGGATATATAAATATGCTGCCCACTGTCCAGTACCATCTTCTTCAATCTTTTGTTGGTAGCATGAAGCAAATCAGTGAGAAAACTCAGGAAGGAATGACATTTTTTAACTGATGCTTTATTTTATTTTTTTTCCAATTACACCCTATGGTTGTTTTTCAATCTTTATCCATTTGCAGATTTATAAGGTACATATTCTACTACTTCTTCCCTTTCCTTTTCCCACTCCTTGGTGGAGAACAATCTAGTAAAAGTTGTATATGTACATTTGTATTTAACAATATATAAATTAGTCATTTTGTGTAAGAGAAATTAGTACTTATGGCAAAGAAAGAAAACCATGAGATAGAAAAGAAAAACAAAAGAGAAGTTTTTAAAAAGTAAATATAGCATACGATCATGTTCTGTGGTTTTTCCCCACTCTGGATATGGATGTTGTTTTCCATAACATGTCTCCCAGGGTTGTCCTTGATCTCTGAACTGCTGAGAGAAGCTGCATTCACCAAGGTTGATCAACTCAAAATGTTGTTAATGTGTAGAATATTCTCTTGGTTCTACTCCCTTCATTCAGCATCAGTTCCTGTAATTCTCTCTATGCTTCTCTAGAATCTGGCTACTCATGGTTTCCTATAGAATGAAAATATTCCATACCATAACTTGGTCAGTCATATCTCAATTGATAGGCATCCCCTACATTTTCACTTCATTACCACTATAAAAAAGAACTGTTATAAATATTTTTAACTTGTAAGACTTTTCTCATGTTTTAATGATTTCTTTTGGATATAGGTCTAGTATTGGAATTGCTGGGTCAAAGCTTATGATCAGTTTTATTGCTTTTTGGGCATAGTTCCCGAAGGAATGAAATTTAGGTATAAATTATAAATAGATATATATCAATAGACATATAGGTATAAAAAGATCATATTTACAGTATTTACTAAAGTCCTCTTATTCACACTCACACACACACATGACAATCCATACATATATAGGGGCATATATATTTTCCATATTATAGGAGTTAGGGGTACAATATCCATACAATCTGGGAAGTCTGTACAAAAATTTTTGATCCTTCCTTTGTACCAGAAAAGTCTGAATTATCATGGTATTAGAAGGTAAAATATATTGATCTTAAACTATACTATGCTAAATATTTTATGCATTTCTGAGTTTCCAAACTTTTCTGTGTTGTCTACTGACCTTTGTGTATCATTGTGGTATCTCCACAACCTCCCCATTTAATTTCTTATACTGACCTGTGATATATCAAAACTACAATGGGGAAAGTCATGATGTGGGAGGGATAACTGTATATATAGTTACATCAATTGATTGAGAAATGTAGGCTATTTTTAAGTGCGTTCTGCCTGCAGAGTTCACTGGTCATGATTACAATACCAGGGAACAAGTTATTGGAGCCGGCCAGCTGTTTCATTAGGAAAGACTTCTGAAGCTCACTTTATTCCCAGTCACTCCTAATCCCCTTCTTTTAATTGCTCATCTTTCAATGTGTGAGAAAGTCATCGGAGGGAGTTTGTACAGGTATTTATTTTAGTGAGTGCAAATGGTTGTGGGTTTTTTCAAAGTCATTCATCACTCATGGGAAACTTTGTAGGCATTAAGCTGGTTCTAAGCTTTAAGACTTGTTTAAAGGTTCTTGGTTAATTGATCATTTGAAGGATGCTTTAAACACAGGTGGAATAACAGGGAACTTTTTAAAAGGTATTTTCTTAATGGACTAATCCACAGCTATCCATTATGTTGCTTCTTCCTTCCAAAAATCTGTTAGACCCAGTCATTATATTGAGAAGCTGTGAACATCTGGTGTGTGCTTTTGGGAAGTATATATTAGGAAAAATGATACAAAAGTGGGAAAGTTTAGAGAAAATGGAACATTTTTCTCTCAGTTGGTGAATAGTCAAGATATTCTTTTGATAAGGTATAGGGAAACAGGGAAGGACATACATCTGTAACAATGTCCTCACTGCTTCCTATTCTCTGAGAAACTTAACTCCAAGGGGACCACAGTGATTGGATGTGTGTGATCCATTTGCAAACACCTTTGTGGCATAGTTTTATACATTACTCTGATTAATTTTAATGGCTTCTGAGGAAGCCCAGCCTTCCCTGTCACATTGATGGTAGCTCAGGCCAAAGTTGACGTAACCCATGTTCTTGGGTCTGCAGGAGCTGATTACAGATATATTGAAAGCATTGGTCCAAAGGCTGTGTGTGTGTGTGTGTGTGTGTGTGTGTGTGTGTGTGTGTGGTAGCTAGCTTGCTGCCCATGGGGGCTCCTGTAAAACTGGTATGCTCTGGTTGCCATGGATCTGATGGGAGGCCTTGAGTTGAATACAAAGCTTTGAACTCTTTGAGTTGATGGTATGCTTCTCCTTACTTTTCTGGGACAATCAGAACATATTACAGTGACCAAAACCAGCTGGTGCAGGAGCAGCTGGGAGGTACTTGCTGATTAGTCCTTAGGAAAAAAAAATCAGTTTGTAGTTTAATGCCAAAAAGGTCTCTGCTCATATTGATCAAGTCTAGAACTTGGAGTATTTTTGTAAACATTTAGGAGAATGAGAAAATGAAGGGAAGTCAGGTACCGTAGGTTATGGATTAATATATGTCCCATTGAATTGTTAATCTAGTCTCTCATAGTAGGTGGAAATCAGGAAAGAAGTTGACAAATGCATCATTTAGAAGGAAGATTTTAAGACTCAAGTTGCCCTTAGATCCTATCTCCTGTGTCCTCATGGACCTTCTCAAGTCTTATCTGCCAGAACCTTCTACAGCAAAGGCAAGGTACCACTGCCTCCTCAGTGGGATATCATACCTCCCCCCTGCTCCAGTCTGCTGTGAAATGGGCCTCCTGGGGCCCTTTAGAAGCATGTCACAACTTGCCATGAGTTGAACCTTCAGAGAGGTTCTCTTGCTAACCATTGATATAGTCTGCCAGAACTCATTCCTCAATTGGTTAGCATGCTTCCATTCTTTTATGTGCTTCCCATCCTGGATTCTGAATCGGCTGCTGCCAATTTTCCAACTTTATTTTCCATCCCCATCTGCTGACTCTTTTGCTCCCATCTTTTTCAATCTTAAACCATCTTCATCTTTTCCTCACTGCCCCCAACCAATTTCCTATGCTAGTTCTTTCTGTACCCTCCACTGTCCTTTTATTTCCCGTTCATCTCTCTCATTCCTTCTATCTTCTGGCATTTACTGAGACATGGCTCCCTTTGCACACGTCCCCCTGCTACTGCATGACTTTCCTTGCCATCTTTTCCAGAACTACCTACACTTTCTCTCATACCTTCCAGATAGACCAGGTCATGAGATAGAAATTGAACTTTAAAAATCAAACATGAGAAGAGCAAATAGATTAGAACATATATATATATATATATATATATATATATATATATATATATACACACATACAGGAGGTCTGTGCTATGGATAACACAATTTTGAGGGAATTGAGGGACTGATTCTCCAATTTTCTGGTAGAGAGGAAGGTATCAAAGTTGTAAAAAAAGAACCTTATTGTTACTAATTACACTCATACATATATCTGAGAGGATATCAATAGCTACTAACCCATGTCTATTTTTAACCTTTACAGAGTCTTTTTGATAATATAATAATAATAATAATAATAATAATAATCTATATATGTATGTAAAGCAATCTTAATGAAGGTATAAGAAGGGAAAAAGCAGGAATTAAAAAATGATATTCTACAGCACACCGCATCTTTATAATCAATCATGATCCTTGATGCCAGTACAATCACATCTATCTTTTGCCCATTACTCCCCAAGAGTTAGTTTCCTCCCTGCCCTTCTCATTGCTCTGTAAACCCCCACCCTTTTTACTCCCTCCCTGGCTCCCTGATCCTCTCACCAGGGCAATAAGAACTTAACCACTAAAAAGGCAAGCAGTTGCTATGTATATACTACTAGGGCATTCTTCCTATCCACCTACAATATATCCACCCCTTGCCTCCTAGTGGACCTTGTGACTGCGGCAGACACCTCTTTTAGGGTGAGTTCTGAACTTCCGGGCAATGACCAGTAAGTAAAAGTTCTCTCCCCTATCTACTTTTCTTTTGGGTTCTAACCCAAAGAATAGATCTCATAAAAATGATTTATTTTTTTGCCAGTGGAGTTCCTGATCAAAAAAGTTAAGAGACCACTAGACTAGACCATTTGGTAGATGCAGAGAAGTTATCTGTGTCCTGATAACTAAAAAATATCAAATCATGCTTTCTGGCCAAATAATTGGCAACAGTGGCATTTCCAATTGTATTTCCATTTAGAAAACTTAATTGTTAAATCTTTTTTTTTAAAAAAGCATTTAAAACGGGCTGCTAGGTGGTGTAGTGGATAAAGCACCGGCCTTGGAATCAGGAGTACCTGGGTTCAAATCCAGTCTCAGACACTTAATAATTACCTAGCTGTGTGGCCTTGGGCAAGCCACTTAACTTAACTTCACGCCATTTGCCTTGCAAAAAAACCTGAAAAAAAACAACCACCCCCCCAAAAAGCATTTAAAGGATTAAAAAAATTAGATCTCTTTATCTCTCCCAAGCCAGAAGCATATGGGCCACTCAAGACTAATTCCATGACTTTCTGGAATGGGAATTTTGATTTGTTCCATTTCCTACCTGTATCCCTTAGTCACCCTGGTAGTTTTCTGCTCCCCAGACCCACCATATTAATACCAAACTTTGTGTGGTTACCCAGTTTAGTTCACTATAGTTTAATGCTCCCCAAATTCAGAGATCCATCAATCTCTCTGTTCATTGGGAGCACAACATGTCCAGAAAGCATTTTAATAGCTCCTAATGTAGGATTTTATAAATTACAATTAATTTTCCTCATAAACATTACAGGAAGAATTGGGAATAAATTTCCCTGCCTTTTATAAATAAGGAAACTGAGGTCCAGAGAAATTAAATGACTTGTCAGTAGTCATACTGACAGTAGTACAGTGACACAACAGTGCCATAAGTGGAATCCAGATCTTCTGATTCAAAACTCTGATCTTTTCCTTTTGTGGTCTTTCTTTAATGTCTTCAATGCTCTTTTTCTCGGTTTTGCTCAGTGTTTATCTTGTACAACAGTTCTTTTGTTCAAATTTTATTAAGTGAAAAAGGCCAGGCCCTTTTTTTTTTTTAAGTAGGGGGATTGAAGGGTAAAGAGAGGGAGAGGGAGGGAGGGGAGGGAGGGAGGGAGGGAGGGAGGAAGGGAGACAGAGCGACAGAGAAACAGAGACAGAGACAGAGACAAAGAGACAGAGAGACAGAGAGATGGACAGAGACAGACAGAGAGAGAGACAGAGAGAGAGAGAGGGAGAGAGACAGAAAGAGAGGGAGAGAGACAGGGAGAGAAATAGGGAGAGAGACAGAGATAGCTAGCTAGCTAGCTAGATAGTTGGAGAAAGGGGGGGGGAAGAAGGGAGGGGGAGGGAGAAGTGGGAAGGAGAGGAGGGAAAAAGAGAAGAGAGAGAGAAGAAAATAGAAAAGAAGAGAGCTCAGGATAGAACCTTGGAGGACAAGCTGGTTAAGAAGACAGAACATGGATGATGATCCATCACTCAGATGATGAGAAGGAAGAGTCAGACAAATGGGAAGAACTCAGATCAATGATATAAAAATTCATGTTGGAGACAGTGTTCAGGGAAAGGGGGTGGACAATAGTGTCAAATATAACAGGTCAGGAGGGATGAGGACTAAGAAAAGACCATTGAATTTTGCAATTTAGAATTTGTTGGCAACCTTGGAGAGAGCATTCTCAGTCAAATGGGGTATGGAAGCTCAAATATTAAGAGGTAAAGAGGTGAGTTGTGATGAGGAAGCACAGGTATCAAGCATAGACATTTATTTTTATTTGGAGGAGGTGGAGTTAAGAGATAAGGCAGATATGATATAGTATGATAATTTGAGAGGAGGATGAGATTAAATCATGGGGTTTTTTTCCTTTAGTGATGGGAAAAATCAGCATGAAAAATGATTTCTGGATGTCATGGGAAAAATTAATTATTAAGTTACAGTTAAAAGAAATTTAATTTGAGTTTTCTATTCCAATTTTTATGCAAGAAGGGGAACATGCACTTATTAAAGCACCTACTATATGTCTATATCCTTCACTGTCATCCTTAACCCTTTATTCTCACTCTATGTAGTCAATCGATTGCCAGATTTGATGATTCCTACTCTCATGACATCTCTTGCAACCATTCCAATTTGTCACTCATGGAGCCCTTCACTCTAGGTCAGGCTCTTATTTCTGGCTTGGACCATTGATCTAGCTTTCTAATTGTAGAATAAGGGGAGATCAGAAATTAGAAGAAATTGCTCTTTGTAGGAGGGGTGAAATTTAGGGTGACAGTAGAGCATGGACTACATTGAGACCAAAGACAGACATCAGGAGGAAAGATGAAACCTCTCAGAGGTGTATCAGATGTTCCAGCAGGGCCCCAACATCTACTTGGAAGAAGAGGAGGGGATATCTCAAAGTCCTCCCAGAAGCATGCCATCTTTCAACTTCCTAGTTTTCTTCTTCCTTCTTATTGGCATTTCTAATGTCTTTTTTATCTTTTTTATTTATTTGTTTTTCCATCAATATGCAGCCATAGCTTTTACCAATCATTTTCTTTGGAAGGTTTTGAGTTTTACATTTTTCTGCTTTCCTTCCTTCCTTCCTTCCTTTCCCTGACAGAAAGCAACCTAATATAGGCTCTGTACTTGTAATTATGCTAAACATAAATTCATATTAATCTTGTTGTGAAAGAAGAATCAAATCCAAATGGGAGGAAAAATTAGAAAGGAAAAATGACATTATACATGACAATTTTTTTTTTTTTATTTTTGCAAGGCAGTTGGGTTAAGTGGCTTGCCTAAGGTCACACAGCTAGGTGATTATTAAGTGTCTGAGGCTGGATTTGAACTCAGGCACTCCTGACTCCAGGGCTGGTGCTCTATCCACTGTACAACCTAGCTGCCCCAATACATGACAATTGTTAAAAATTGAAGATAGTAAACTTTGGTCTGCACTCAAATTCCAATGTTCCTCTCTGGATATGGATGGTATTTTCTATCACAAGTCTTTTAGAATTGTTTTTGATTATTGTACTACTGAAATGAACAAGTCTATCATAGATGATCATCGCCCATTGATGTTGTTAGTGTGTCCAATGTGCTCATTTCACTCAATATC
Organism: Macrotis lagotis; assembly: GCF_037893015.1. Classification (NCBI taxonomy): domain Eukaryota; kingdom Metazoa; phylum Chordata; class Mammalia; order Peramelemorphia; family Peramelidae; genus Macrotis; species Macrotis lagotis. The sequence goes on from NC_133665.1 coordinate 130,104,321, forward strand.
AGTTCATGTAAATCCTTTCAAGCCTTTCTGAAGTCCCATACCTCAGTGATTTCTTTTAGAACAATAGTGTCCCATTACATTCATCTGCCACAATTTGTTCAGCCAAACCCAAATTGATGGGCATTTCCTTAATTTCCACTTCTTTGCCACCACAAAAAGAACTGCTATGAATACTTTTGTACATGCGGATTTATTTTTACCCTTTTTCACAATCTCTTTGAGATACAATCTAGTGTTTTTTAAATAATAATACTTTTAAAAAAAATAATACTTGCTCCAGACTGCTCTGCTGCATGCCCATATCTTGAAACAGACATTCTCTCTGACCTCAGAATTTTGTGGGAAATCCCCCATACTGAGATTACCTATCCTATAGGGTTATTATGAGGAAATGTTTTGTAAATCTGAACATACTGTGGAAAATATGAATTATTATAATTATTATTTTAAGAGGATTACATGCTAAGTATAGTCCCAATAATCATTTCCATTTACATTGTCTTAAAGCTTACAAAGTATTGTTCCTTAAAACTATTCTGTGAGCTAGCTAAGTATTATAATCTTCATTTCACAGATGAGCAAATTAAGGTTCATAAAAGTTAAGTGGTTTGCTCACAGATTCAAAGCTAACAAGCATGGGGACTGAAACTATAACCAAGTATTTTTGAGTTGGAATCCAATTCTGTTTCTTCCCTACTACAAACCAACTAACCAATTAAAGAGTTAATTACATGTCTATATGAAAGGCAGAATCGAACAGTGGATAGAAAACTGGGCTGAAAGCCAGGGAGAACTGACTCCACCTCTAACACATTCTGGGTCTTTGACTTTGGGCAGGTCACAGATGCTTGGAAATTCTCTAAGGTTATAAATCACAGAGAAAGTTCTAACCTTTACTGGTAAAGCCAACTCCCTCTCCCTAGAACTTCTCTATGGCAAGGAAATCAGGGGTCCCATCCATATCTCTGTTTCCTACTCTCTTTAGAAAACTCTTTATGGCTATAAATTGCAGAGAAAGTTCCAACCTATACTGGGAGAGCCAGCTCTCTTTCTCTAGGACTTCTCTATGGCAAGGAAATCAGAGATCCCATCCTTATCTCTGTTCCCTAGAATGAAAACTCTTTAAGATTATAAATTACAGAGAAAGTTCCAAGCTATACTGGGAGAGCCAGCTCCCTCTCCCCAGGACTTCTCTATGGCAAAGAAATCAGTGGTCCCATCCTTATCTCTATTCCCTACTCTCTTTAGAAAACTCTTCAAGGTTATAAATTGCAGAGAAAGTTCCAACCTGTACTGGTAGAGCCAGCTCTCTCTCTGTCTCTGTCTCTGTCTCTGTCTCTGTCTCTCTGTCTCTCTGTCTCTCTTTCTCTCTCTCTGTCTCTCTCTCTGTCTCTCTCTCTCTCTCTCTCTCTCTCTCTCTCTGTCTCTCTCTGTCTCTCTCTCTGTCTCTCTCTGTCTCTCTCTCTCTCTCTTTCTCTCTTCTCTATGGCAAGGAAATCAGAGGTCCCATCCTTATCTCTATTCCCTACTCTAGAAAACTCTTCAAGGTTATAAATTATAGAGAAAGTTCTAGACTGGTAGGTATACTTACACTGGTTGAGCCAGCTCCCTCTCCCTAGGCCTTTTCTCTATGGCAAGGAAATCAGAGATCCCATCCCTATTTCAATTTTCCTACTAGATACTGGGGATATAAAGACTCAAAAAAATTCCTTTTTGCAAGGTTTTGAGTTTTATGTTTTCCTCCTTTACATCCTTTCCCTGACAGAAAGCAATCAAATATAGGGAAGGACCTTTCACCGAAGAAGACAACAGGTCCATATGTAGAGAATACATCCAAAATAAATTCAAGGTAGTAAAACACAAAGATGAGTGGGAAGAAGGCATTAGTAGTTGGGGAACCACTTCCTTTAGTTAGTATGCTAAATTTAACAGATTACCAGGATATTTAAATGCCTAATTTTAGGAAGCCCAAGTCACAGCTCTGTGTCAATGGGACATCACATCACCATCACCATCACCACGTTATTGTTATTACTACTCTTACTTTTTTTCCCACCCTCCCTGGGGGGGCTCCAATTTTTCATGCCATCTGAAATGCCCTCCAATAGAGAGATTAAAAAAAAAAAGGTGGATTATGCTAAGAGTTTTGAGCTGATCCATAGCCATCTCTGTTCTCTAGTCCACCAAACTCAAGATTGATTACAGGCACAAAAAAACCGGGGGAGGGCCCCCAAGCCCTCAGTAGCCAGTTGCAGCGGGGCAGATTGGAGCATTTACTTGCTCCGGCTGTGACCGAGGGCAATTAAAACTTTGGTGGCCTTTCCCTTTTCAAATTGCCACCAAAAAAAAAAAAAAAGCTGGGAAAGAGGGGGCCCTTTCTGCGGAGCCGGGGCTAGGCGAGGCTCGGGCCCGGAGTGTTTGACAGGTGTGTGAGTGCGGGGCGCAGAGCGGCGGCTGCCCCCGGGTCCCCATGAAACCCGAGCGTGTTTGTAAACAGTCTGCGCTTTCTCACCCGGCCCCGGGGAGCGGCTGCAGGAAGTCAGATTGCACAAACCTACCTCATTTGGCACGATACCTTGAGAGCACGCTTGAGTGACCGTAATTGCGCCGGGGCTGCCTTCCTTGAGCAATCTGAGGGCCGAGCCTTTCCAATAACAACTGCGGGCGATGTCAACTCAGCCTCGTTTGTTTCTGAGAGTGATTAGCCTGGAAAATTTGGAATTTAAACACTCATAATTGCAAAGCGTTATTTACATTCGATTTTGCTCTGTTTAAAAAACTGAACCCCCCGCACCCCCCCATACACCTCCCCCCCCCCCCCCGATGTTTCAGAGATTTACTTTCAATGGGTGCAAAAAAAAAAGTCGAATTTGAAAATTTCATCAAACAGAAGCCAGGGCGCTGGGAGAGATCCTGCTTTTGTTTCCTTCCCCTGCCAAACCCCAGCCTCAATTTTTTAATAAAGCATTGATTCCCTACCCCCCCCCCCCCCCCAGGCCGGGGGATGGGGAAGGGAAGAGATCAGGCACACTGAAAATTATGGCCCTGGAGTTAAAGATGTAAAGGATGGGAGGAACTACCTAGTTTCCATTCTTCAGTTTGCTGATGAGGAAACTGAGGTTCGGAGATGTCCAGTGACTTATCTAAAATCATAAAGGTAGCGAGAGAAAAGAGGTGGGATGGTGAACCCAAATGTTCTGATGCCAAATCCAGTACCATGCTAGTCTCAAGAGACTCAAACTCTTAATTCTATGAGTCCTGCCAGCTAACCCCATCCCTGTTACACACACACACACACACACACACACACACACACACACACACACACACACAGCACAAAACAAAAACAATCATCTAGTTTTAGTGCTGCCTTATTAGCTCTGGACCCTTGGACAAGTCGCTCACACCTAGCTTGGTCTCAGTTTGCTCATATGTAAAATAAGAAAATTGAACTGGATGATTTTATCTTCTCTGAGCCTTGGTTTTCTTTTATTTTGTTGAAATTGTTTAAATTTTACTTTTTCTCTCCACCCCTCTCTCTCATCCACTGAGAAGGTAAGAAATAGGCTACCCTTACACATGTGAAGTCATGAAAAACCTATTTCTACATTAGCTATGTTGCAAAAAAAAGGCAAGGAAAATTTTTAAAAAAGGAAAAGAATGCTTCAATATGTAATCAGAGTCTAACAATTCTCCCTCTGGAGGGGAACAGCATTTTTTATCATGAGTTTTTTAAAATAGTCATGGAGGGGTGGTTAGGTGGTGCAGTGGATAGAGCACCCTCCCTGGAGTCTGGAGTACCTGAGTTCAAATACGGCCTCAGACATGTAATAATTACCTAGCTGTGTGGCCTACGGCAAGCCACTTAACCCCATTGCCTTGCAAAAACTAAAAAAAAAAAAAAAATTAAAATAGATATGGATAATTGTATTGATCAACATTGCTAAGTTTCACATTTGATCATCCATATAATATTGCTACACTATGATGTTCTCTTGATCCTGATTATGTCATTTTGCATCAGTTCATAGAAATCTTCCTGGGTTTGAGTCCCTCAGTTTCCTTAAATCAAGGAAGATTTCTAGGGTCCTTTCTCTCTAGTTTGCTCATCCTAAAATCACTTTGTATTTATTCTGCATATGATTTGTGTCTACATATCTGTTCACACATTATTTTCCCCAGTATAATGTAAATTCCTTGGGAGCAGGAACTTTTTAATTAAAAAAAATATTTTCAGCAGAGTACCCAGTAGAGTAAGGGCTTAATAAGTATGTGTTAAATTGATTTCACTCCGTATCTAAATCCTATCATCCCTATCCAGTGCTGGAACATTCAACAGACACACATGTCCCCACATGCCTAGGGAACTCACAGATCAAAGGAACAAAAAAAGTTAGCCTAGGCCTTTCCCTCCCTAGATGGGAGAACACTTTATTATATGTAATAGATTGAGAAGGGGCCTGGGAGAAGGGCTATCACAGACCCAGTTTAGGTTCATTGGGGATTTAAGTTGGACAATCAAGTCCAACCAACCTGGAAAAGGATCCACAGACAGGCCCAGGAATATAATCTGTCCAACCTAACTACACAGGGGGAACATCTTCACCAGGTTGGCCTTAAGAATTTTTCATCCACCAGCAGCTCTTTTCTCAGTGTCTGTGAGAAGGCTATCTATGATTACAAAATCATATTCCAAAAGTTTCAAAGCATTTTTTAGGGTTCTAGGGTTCTTTAAAAATATAGATTGTAAATAAAGATTTTAAAAATTTAGATGCTTGGAGTCTCAGAGATTCTAGATTTACTATGGTTTCATTGATCCCTTAATGCTGACATTCTCTTTCTCCATCAGTCAGAGTATTAAATATTTTCTGATACCATGTCACATGAATGGTAGAGGGTGCTTTCCAGTACTGGATAGTTTCTTCTCCATCCACATCCTTCCTTTAGCAAAGCTGCTGCTCTGAAAAAACTTGCATGAACTGGGAGCAGAACCAAGAGAACATTTACACATTAACAACATTGTGAGATGATCAACTATGATGGAGGCAATTCCTCTCACAGTTCAGAGATCAAAGACAACCTTGTGAGACAGGTTATGGCCATCCACATCTAGAAGGAAAAAAAAATATAAAGTCTGAATGCAGAGCAAAATGTACTATGATCACTTTAAAAAAAAGTCTTTGTTTTGCCTCTTTCTCATCGTTTTCTTTCCCCTTAGTTCTAATTCATCTTTTACAACATCCATAAATGCAGGTGTGCAACTTTTATCAGACTGTTCACTGCCATGGGGAGGGAGGAGGGAAGAGAGACTGATAGAAAAATGTGGAACTCCTTAATTTTCATTTGGATGAATATTGAAAAATTACCATTGCATGTAATTAGAAAAATAAATTAAAGGTTTTATTGAAGAAGAAAAAAAGTAAAGCTTCTAGACTACTAGTCCCAATGCTTATATAGAACTTTAAGGTTTACAAACCATTTTACAAACATTATTTCATTTGAGTCGTACAACTATTCTAATAGGAGAGTTATTATTATTATGATGTGCATTTTATAGATGAAACTGAAACAAACAGAGGTCACAAAATCAGGCTGTATTTGCACTGAGATCTTCATATCTCCAGGATCAGAATATCCTAGAGTTTTTTTTATCAGTACTTGCCTGTAGGCATACATGGCTTGCTTACCAAAATATGGGTCTTTATTAATAACCTGAAATTTAATAGGGTCAAATGGGTTCAAAGGAATGAATTTATAAGGATAAGGTGGGAAGTGTGGTAAGATGACAATTCATCTGAAGAGATCTGGGTGCTGTAGAGAATGGCAAACTCAAGATGAGTCAGTGACCAGAAAGCTAATGCAATTTTAAGAAATGTTAAGAGAAGTATACTGGCTGTGGTAGTGCATGTCCACAATCCTTACTATTCTGAGCTTCAGTAGGCACAGTACTTCCTAATTTGGGCTTCATTACAATGAGCCCTCAGAGCTGGGGTCCACCAATTTGTTTAAGGTGAGCTGCAAAATAGGACAAAGCTCCCATGTTTCCATCCTGGTTGAGATAAGGAGATCCCATCAGAGAGACAAACAGACAGAGACAGAACAAAGACAGTTAGATACAAACGAAAGCATAAGAATAAGTAATGATGCTGTGCCCTGGTTAAATCATATCCACTGTCTTGTAGTTGGTTCTGGGAGCCATTTTTTAAAGAATATTGGTAAGTTGGATTGCCACCAGTAGAGGACAATCAAGATCATCAAGAGATGGGTGACTGCTATGGCACCTTTCCTGTCTTAAAGGAAATCCTCCTTCTTCCTCAAGAGAGTCCATGAGATCCAGTAAACTTCTTCTCCAGGTGACCTTGGGCCATAACAGTTCTCTTTGCATCTTTGATGAGTGGGTTGATCAGTTATTTGAACCTCTGCATTTAGCTCAAGTGAATTCTTAGAAATTCTTAGCTTTGGGGTGGCTAGGTGATAAAGCACCAGACTTGGAGTCAAGAGTACCTGGGTTCAAATCCAGTCTCAGACACTTAATAATTACCTAGCTATGTGGCCTTGGGCAAGCCACTTAACCCTATTTGCTTGCAAAAAAAAAAAAAACCCAAAAAAGAAATTCTTAGCTTTGCCTTTAGAATCCTCATAGCTAGAAGGGCCTAATAGATCCTCATATATCAAGATCTTTCTTATAAATATTAACAACTGATGTGTATATGGTGCTTTGAAGTTTTCAATACATTTTACATACTTTTAAAAATATACATATTTCTTCCTCTCTCCCTCTCCTTCCTCTTTCCCTTCCTCCTTTCCTTCCTTCCTTCCTTCCTTCCTTCCTTCCTTCCTTCCTTCCTTCCTTCCTTCCTTCCTTCCTTCCTTCCTTCCTTCCTTCCTTCTGTAGGCAATTAGTGTTAAGTGACTTGCCCAGGTTCACACAGATAGTGAATATCTGAGGTTGGACTCAAACTCAGGTCCTCCTGACTCTATGGCTGGTACTTTAAATACAAATTGCAGTTGACCCTCACACCAACCCTGTGAGGTATTATTGTTATAGATATTACAGGTGTTTCCCACTCATTTGAAAATGAGTAAACTGAGGTTAAAAGGTTTGAGAGGCCATGTGATTTACCTAGAGTTACAAAGGTAATGAGTTTCTGGGTTTGAATACAGGTCTTCTTGAATCTGAGTCCAGCACATTATTATACACTATATAACCATGTTTCTCTTGCTAGTTCCTCATGACTAATTTTTTTTCTTTAATCCATAATTCTTGGGTCAACTCCTTTGAAAAATTCTCTTCTGCCATCTTGACCTCTTCCTCCCTTTACTTTGTATCCTGGCTAGCTATCATCTGTTTCTTCTAGTCATGAATACTTAAGATAATAGAATTTAGGGCAGGAAGGGTTGAAGCATTCAAATCCTTTCATCAAGAGACCCTGCCCAAAAGCATCTCCAGCCCATGAAAGATGAAGCCTGAGATTTGAGCATCACAGTTGTTTTTTATTGGGTTTAAGACAGTGACTTTGGTGGTTGTGGACAAGAGTGAAAATACCTCTAGAATATAGGGAGCAAGTAACAGTTTAAGGACTATAGACCTTAGATGTAGAATGTTGTTGCTTTAGAAGAAACGTAAAAGATAGTCTAGACCGTGGGTTTTTAACCTTGGGTCTATTTGTTATTTAAAATAGTTTGATAATGATATTAAAATATAATTTGTGCCATTGTAGCCCCTATGTAGTTTATTTTATACATTTAAAAACATTATGAGATAGGATTTTAGACCTTATTAGACTGCCACAGGGCTCCATGAACACATAAAAAGGATAAAGAATCTCTGATCTAGTTCAACCCCCTTCTTTACAGATTAGGAAATTGAGGTCTACAGAATTGAGGTGGTGAACTCAAGGACACAGTATAAGTTAGAGGCTGAGCCAGGATGGAATACAGATATACAATCCGGCATTCTTTGAACTATATCATATTCATTAATAAAATTGGTTTCTGACCATGACAAGTAACTGAGAAGAGATGAGATCATTTTGATTAGGAAGGAAGTAGAAAAAGTCTGAGTATGAAAAAGACAAAACCTGTTTAAATCAGTCAAAAATTGTTTCAAAATAGTCAAAACCATTTTGAAGTAGTTAAAGAAGACCCTAATCTGTTTTAATTGCCTAAAACCAGTTATAACCAATCAAAACAGGCCAGGATTTATTGAAATAATCAGAAATCATCATCACTTTGAACTAGATTAAACAGGCTCAAACCAGTCAGGTTATGTTTGAGCCAGACAAAACCAATCTGAACCAAAAGTTTCTTGAATTGGTTTAAATCAATCAGAATTCAGGAAAGTGGGACCACAGTGACCATCACGATGGAAAGCCCTAGGGTCAAGGGAAACATGACTATGTGAATGAGGAGGGGAGGGAGAGAAAAATAGAGATACTAAAGACAAGCTTTGCTTCCTTCAAACTTTTACTAGGGCTTGCTCAGGTCTGTGATCCAGACTCCACAAGTTGGAACTCAACTGGAATACTTGATGTGATAACAGAGCGCTTGCATATGTGTATGGAGGAATGGACACGAATTCTTGGTGAAATCAAATAGGAAAGGGAACAGGCACAATGCTAAGAACTTCACAAATATTATCTCATTTAATCCTCACAACAACAACTCTAAAAGGTAGATGATATGGTTGAGGTAGACAAAGATTAAGTGACTTGTCCAGACGTATAGAACTAGTAAATGTCTGAGGGCTTTGAAATGAGCCTTCTTGACTCTGGGTCCAGGGCTCTAGCCATTGTATCTCTCTACCTAGATGGTGATGACTTTGCTTTTGTCTTTTAGTGGAGAGGACCAGAAACAAGAGGACATAACCATGGGGAGAGAGGGGAGTGAAAGGCAAGGAAGAAACCAGAGGATGTGAGGGGAAGATCTTTCCTCTTCTCTTTCACTGTTGACTGGTTCTTCTTAGTCATTTGGGACCTTATCCTGAGAATGGTGCCATATCTAGACAAGAAATGAATTAATTGAATGACCTCCAAAAGTTTCTTCTGGTTTTGAAAGTCTATAGGTCCATTATGCTATTCTATTTGGAGTAGGGAGAAATGAGATTCTCAGGGATCCTTCAGAAATCTCCGACTCAGGTGGCTAGGTGATGCAGTGGATAGAGCACCAGCCCTTGAGTCAGGAGGACCTGAGTTCAAATCTGGCCTCAGACCCTTAATAATTACCTAGATGTGTGGCCTTGGGCAAGCCACTTAACCCCATTGCCTTGCAAAAACCTAAAAAAAAAAAAAAGAATTTCTGACTCTCCAGAAGGAGAAAGCATCTCCTATTATATTAAAAGCAACAAACTTTTTATTGCTCTCCCATGGGCCAGGCATTAAGGATAGAAAGAGCTAATGACCAAATGAGCAAGTATTAGTTTGTGCTTCTTCACCATTTATCAAGTATGACAGTAGGACAAAAACAAAAGAGACTCTGCCCTCACGGAGCTTACATTCTCTTGGAGAAAAACAACAAACATACAAATAAATAGATGCAAAATATATTTGAAATAAAAAAGTGTTTTATAGAATTATAGAATACAGTTACTTGCAACAACCCTGTTAGGTAGGCAATATGGATTCTATTATAATTTATTTTTACTAGCCTAAGACTCAGAAACAAGCAGTTACTCAGTCAGCAGTCTAAAAACAAGTAATCCAACAATCATTTGATTCACTGTGGGGAAAATGGCTAAGTCCATTTATAGAAATGGACTCAGTCATTGATTTATGGAAATCTTCTCTTTTCAACCAGTTGTTTGGTTATCGAGTGGACCTAATCAGAACCTCAATCTCCTTCCTGCTCCTGGTTTCACTCCTGCTCTTGGCTTTGGGAGACGTCAATGGCCCCAGTCCAGAAATTAGACAACTTTGCTGGGTAAGGGATAGGGCCTGATCCACTGCAGACCTGGATGGAACTGACCTGTCATTAAAGGGAGAGAAAGTCCCTTTGTGGGAAGGCTTTTGATGATTAAGGGAAGCAGACCTGGTCTTTCTGAATCCCTTTAGAAAGTAGCCAGTTCTCTCAGGGAAGGAGAATATTCAGTTTGTGTCTCTTTCTTTTTACCCCCTTTGTTTATGGAGCAGATGGGAAATATTACCTGAAACAAGTCCTTCCTACATAAATGTAATGCCTTCTGGAAATAACCTTTTTTTCTTCTTTTTTCTGTTTCTGTACTTTATATTGCTGCTCCAGGCAGGACAGTGGAAGGCAATGTTGACGAGCCAAGATTATTGAGTAGGTCCCTTTGGAAATGAATACGAATTACCATTAATGCTGCTATTTGGAAATCCGTTTACTTATTTTTATATAATTTCCAGGTTTGAGGCCCCAGAACAAATAGACTTTTCAATGTTTTGCCTTCCCTCCAAAATATCTGAAATGGCCAGTGTCTTCCAAAGAATATTTCTGAGGAAAAATCTGTATGATTTGGAATAAGTTAGCAGGGGATAAAGACCCACAAAGGCTCCTCGACCCAGCCAGGAAGAGGCTCCCTGTGTCTCTAATCTTTCATAGTGAGGCTGAGGTAGGGAGGAGAGAGAGAGAGAGAGAGAGAGAGAGAGAGAGAGAGAGAGAGAGAGAGACAGAGAGACAGAGAGAGACAGAGAGACAAAGACAGACAGAGACAGACAGAGACAGACAGAGACAGAGACAGAGAAAGAGATAGAGACAAAGACATAGAGACAGGGAGATAGAGAGAGACAGAGACAAAGAAAAAATTATAAGTCTCTTATTGAGAACTCAAGGAAGAAAGAAGCCCAGAGATGGTTCTGCCTCCATGGGTGTCTCTGTCTCTTGTTACTTCCAATGTGAAAGAGTTATTCATCCAGTGAGTCTTTACTGAGCATCTCCTGTGGGCTGAGCCCTGCCCAAGGTCATGCTGTGAGGGAGACAGTAGGAGGAAGAATTAAATAAAAATCAACCACAGACCACATCTGGAGGACCATGTTCGGTTCTGGGAAGCACATTTTTAGGAGGAGCACTGGAAAGCTGGCTTATATCCAAAAGAGGGCAACCAGGACAGTAAAGAAAAAAAAAATCTGGTGGCAAGGAGTATAGATAAGTCTTTCAAGAAAGTCCCAAAAGAAAAATAGCTATTAAATCAAACAATAAGCAAGTATTAAATGCCTACTAGGTTCCAGGCTCTGGGGTTAACAAACACAATAAATGAAATAATCCCTACTTGCAAAGAATTTACATTCCAATGGGGAGACAATAGGGACACATCAAAGTATTTATAGAATTAAAGATAGAGAATGGATAAAAATTCATAAAAATATGAGGTAATTTGAGATGGGGACATTAATATTTGGGGAAATGAGGACAGGTTTTTTTATAGAGGGTGATAATTAAATGGAGAGGAGGGATACTAGGAGGTGAAGATGAAGAAGGAATGTTCATTCTAGGTATGGGATATGGTCATTGAAGAGTCAGGAAGATGAGAGCTAAGAGTGTTGTAGGTGAGGGATGGAGAGTTTGGCTGGCTTGATACAGTATAGTTTAGGGTGAGATTGTGAAAGGCTTTAAACTTTAAACAGATTCTAGAGGCAATAGGAAACTATTAGAATTTGGCAGCAGCATGTTGACTGGAGTGGAAGAAACTTTAGACTGGGGAGCCCAATTTGAATGAATAAATTGTGGTATATTATTTTGGTGGAATTGTTGTTTATCCTTAGCTTTTGAAAAGGACCACTGCCATCACAGGTGATGTCTTGATTCAAGGATAAACTGGATTCAAGTGAGGTAGAATTTCACAAAGACCCAAGTCTCACTTTTCTCTTTCAGAGTCATCAAAGTGCAATAAGACAAAAGTCAAGACAAAAGCTATCAGTGGTCCAGGAGGTAGCAGATAACTTTGGTGTCTTTGATGTCTGATTAAGCTCCACAGCACCTACATGGTCTCTGGAACAAATTGTTTCCATCTACCCTTTCCACCAAGGGAAGTCTTCATGCGCTCAGGGTAAACTGCTTAATTCACCCATTGTGAGGCCCATTGCCCTTAATTTAGTTTAGCCCATTTGCTGAGATGGTTCATTGGGGAGTAGCTGTTGGACAGGCTACAGCTTCTTGGAGCCACAGGTGAGAGTTGGGTGAAAGGTGGTCACCAAAGGTGAATGAGCAACCCTGAAAAGGGCACAGCAAACCCTCATGTGTGAGGTGCTAATCCTCCTAGAACACTCATACAACTGTATAATGGAATTCTACTGGGCTGTAAGAAATGATGGAAAGGTTGATTTTTTTAAAAAACTTGGAAAGATTTTCATGAAATAATGAAGAGTGAAATGAGCAGAGAACAAGAGAACATTGTGTATAATAAAAGCAATATTATTTGAAAAGTAACTGTGAGTTAATTAATTCTGAATATTATGACCATTCAAATCAACTGCAAAGGACCTTATGAAGAAAGATGCAATCTACCTCCAGAGAAAAAACTGATTTTGGGAAGTATATATTTTATGGTTCCATGTTTCTATCTTTGTCCAATGTTGCCCTTTTCTAGTGCAGATTGGGAGGGAGGGAGATAATTCAGAACTCAAAATATAAATAAATTTTAAAACTTAAAAAGAGAAATGTAAGTATGTATACTGTTTTTACAATAAAATACATGCTAAGCTTTAAAAAAAAGAAAGGAAAAAAGAAATTTGGTCTCATGTCTTGGATTATATATATCTAGCAAGCATCGCAGCAAAGGTTTGAATCAGATTTCTAGCACAAAGACATTTCTGAAGAGGAGGTGCTGTGGGAGCCTCTGTTGTCATCTCAATAAAGTAGGAATCAAAGTCATCAGATTGGTGATGGAGTTGGGTTAGTTGAATTTTAAGGTGTTTTTCAATTCTAAATCATATCAAAGAATGATTTCAAGGGCCAGTCAGGTGGTACAGTGGACAGAGCACCAGCCCTGGAGTCAGGAAGACTTGAATTCAAATCTGATTTCAGACACTTAATAATTACCTAGCTGTGTGATCTTGGGCAAGTCATTTAACCCCATTGCCTTGCAAAAAACAAAAAAAAATTGATTTCATGTGTTATTTCTCTCAGGTAGTTTGTTTATATATTTATTTTCAACAATGCCTTTAGGCCAAAGAATGACTCTCTAATACTAGAATTCCAGGAACCATGATGGACCATTGAGGGAAGATATATTTGGTCAAGTAAGATCTAATAGCTCTTCCCAATATTTCGTTTAATATCACACTCTCTGTCCCCTATTAACATCTTTGCAATCAGTCAGTCAACACATACTTTCTTATGTATAGAGGGCATGAAGCCATTGAGAGGTAAATGGTGAGGGTGGGGTCCAAGCAGTAAGACCAAGGACTCCAGCAGCATTTAGACCTTCACCAAAAGTCCTGTTTCCTCAGGTCATGAGGTGAAATGGTTCTGAAAAAGGCAGTGAAAAGAATGTCTTTGCACACTACTCTCTTCACTATAAGAAACATAATGTTCAAGACATGCTATCATTCATCAGATGTCAGGGTCTTCTGTTATTATTAAATGATAATATCATTTACTGATCCTTGACCATCTTACACTGCTTAAAAATCTTTTATGAATCCCGAATAAAGTTTAGACTCCTTGGTCTGGCATTTAAGACCCTCCAGAATCTGGTACCATCCTAAGCTTATCTCATATTGTTCCCCTTCATGTCCAAATGGACTCCAACAACCAATCCTTGCTTTTTTAGCTCTGTGGTTCTTGGTCCTAGAATATTCTCCCCCCCTCTGCCTGAAGAATTTTTATCCATCATTTAATATTCACTTCATATGCCTCCTCCTCCAATGGATCTCCCATTAGTGATGTCCTTCCTCCAAGATCTGTTTTGCATCTCTTTAAGGCCTTTACATAATGTCAGTTATAGATCTCTTTGCTGATATCCAGTCCTCTTCCCAACCTGCCCAGAAGATTGTAAGCTCCATAAAGTTGGGGATTCTGTATTTATCTGAAGCATCAAGCACAGTAGGCATTCAATAAAGATTGAATGAATGAAAATATCAAGTGGGGGATTATGGTAATTTAGTAAGAGGACAAAGCAAGATGATAAAGAACAATTTCAGGACTAGAGGTGTCCCTGAGATCAAAGAAGTATTAAGAAGATGAAAGATTTAAGCCAGTGTTAGAAGCAGGGAGGGGCAGGATTGAACTGCTCTGACTCTCTCATTTTCTCCTCGGTGTCCAATGCAGCCTCTGTCTCACCAACATTGAGAAACAAGGCTGGGGAGCTTGCAAGTGGAAGAGGAAGACTAGACTTAGGGGAAATAATACCTTAGAGAATTTTAAATCATGGAAAACTAGAAGGAAAATACACAAACTGAATTTTGTGGTGCCTCAGGAAAAGGCAGAGTAGGGTGGAGGAAAGAACCTGGATTCAGAATAGAAGACTTGGGTCCAAGCTGGCTCTGAAGCATCCCAGCTTTGTGACTGTGATGAATCACTTGGCCTTACTAAGCCTCAATTTCCTCATCTTTAGGATGCATATCATACCTTATAGGATTTTTATAAACTTCAGAACACTCCATTTCAGAAGAATAATGTGCTCCTGTTCTCTCTCAAATAAATACTTTACTTTTCTCTTCAAAATATGTTCTTTAGAGTACATTCAGCTCTAGTGTAATTTTTTTTTAAAGAAAGGGAAAGAGGAATCATTAGATTTAGAGCTGATAATGATCTTGGCAATCACCAAATCCAACCCCCTTATTTTACAGATGATGAAACTGGAAGGTCTTACTTTAGGGCTATTAATAATATTATATCACACAAAACAATATTATGCTATGCAGCATATTATAATATATTTGATAACAATGGTATATATTATAACTATTATAATTATAATAGCTTGTTATTCCATAATTATAAGACTATAATAATATAGTATAATGCATGATAAATTTTAATAATCATACAAGACTGAAAAATATAGAATATATATTATAGAATTGTGCTGTAATTATACTATTATTTTATGTAGTATGGTATATATTTCATAAAGCAATTATAGCATAATATTTTATTAATTATAACTTGATGGTATATATATATATTTTATTATAGGAGGAAATATATTCCATGATTATAAAATATGGTAAATATAAAATCATAATATAAATTATAACATAACTATAATCATATAATCATATGTTATAATTAAATATTATGATATACTAGACAATATAATGTTTTATGATACATTGTATGATATGGATTGATGACTGTTAATAGTTATTATATTTTAGTTACAATTAATATAACCACTTTAAGATAAGTTGTATTATAATGTCAACATAATTACAATAAATAATGATAGCTAGACTGTATAAGTGCTTTATAAAACATCACATTTTATTTTCTCCATGATCCTGGAAAATTAATGCTACTACCAGTTTTGTTTTACTGGTAAGGACAATGATTTGTCCAGGGTCACCAAAGTAGTAACATCTAAGGCAGGATTTGAATTCAGGTCTTACTGACTCCAGGGCTAGCTCTCTAATCACTCCACCATCTAGCTGTGCTTACCCTTTGAGGTCTCTGGGCTGGAAATGGAAGACCAGTCATAAGGGCTCCCAGTTGGGGTCTGGTATTTCCTAGCATTCCCAGGATCCTCCTGACGTGTGTGATTGTCCTTGAAAGGCCCTGGTGAACACCATGGGAGGGGACATAGACCCAGGTTCTGGTATTTGACTTGCTATTGTGCCTGTGATAAATTAGGACTGTGCTTGAACCCAAGGCCTGGCAAATTAACAGTTAATTAGGAGTTGATAAATGGCAGAGCACTGCCGCTCTCCCCTTCTGCCTCTTTTCAGTTATTACCCTTCTCTCCGATCTTGAAACAGCAAGTGTTTATGTGCTTGGAACAAGTGTCTGAGCCGACTGCCATGTCTGCAGTTTGTCACCTATTTTAGATTGCTCTCATGTGTTTCCTCCCTGCTGCCTGCTTCTCTTTAATACTCTGCCTGCTCCTTTAACTGAGAAGCTTTATCAATATTTATGCTGAGATAGAGAGAACATGGTGTTGGAGGATTATCCAAACATTTTTGTTCAAGGTGGAAAGTGGAAACCAAGTCATATCAGATGGGCACCACCAGGTATGAAGGGCTGGTTAACTGCAATAGTTGGCAATACTTCTAGCTATTCGATTTTTAGTTGTTTGGAGTATTGAGTTGATTGACCTATCCCAGTAGCCTCCTCTGGAAGGATTTGTTGCCAAGAACTCTAGTCCAAAGGAAACCCATCAATGATTGGGGAGCTCTTGGAGTGAGACTTCTGATGATGTAGCCTGAGTCCCTGACTTCTTGTTTCTAACTTGCTCTTCACTTTGAAGTCCTGGGCTCCTGCCAGAACATCCCTCCCTCAACACCTTTCTCTTAATGCTTTGTCCCCATTATAGAGTTTATCTAATCATGTCTTGATTCTGGAATGGAAAATGAAAGACTAGTTGGACACTTTCTTATTTTATTGATTTTGGGGGCTAAAGGAAGAACATCTAGCTATAAATGGAGAACCTCAGCAAATGGAATTAGTGTTTTACCCTGGAACCTCAACAGACCCTGTGCTTAAAATTACTGCATTGACAATTTTTATTTCAGTCAGTTCAATTCCTGGGACTGTTACAGAGATTGAGATTTTCTTTTGAAGAAAACGAGATATTTTTGTTCCCAGAAATATGTGATAAATAATCTTTTGCTGTCCCTGCTTCTTTTACAATTAAAATCGAAACTTATCCAGTAGGATACTGAAGTATATTTTGTACTCTAAGAGTCATTGTTCAGAAATTTAAATCTCTTCAATGGAGAAGGAAATGGAGAACCAATACAGGATCATAGCAAAGAAAACCTCAAAAGGGGTCAAAAGGAGTCACACAAGACTGAAAATGAATCAACAACAATGGAATCTGTAGCCTTGTAAGGATGTTGGTGCTTTATTATAAGATTGTACCATCTGAACACTGTAACATAGGGGATTTCTTCAAGGACATATATGATAATGTTGTATGTAGAGTTCAATAAGTCCCTCTTCTTGACTAATACACTTTTTTAAAATTTAAGGCAATGGGGTTAAGTGACTTGCCCAAGGTCACACGGTTAGGCAATTCTTAATTGCCTGAGGCCTCATTTGAACTCAGGTCCTCCTGGCTCCAGGTTTGTTGCTCTCCCCACTGCACCATCTAGCTGCCCCTGACTAATACACTTTTGATATTTAGAGTAGCCCGGTCCAAAGCCCTCCTCAAGGAAATATCATCATTGCACTTCTAATAGAATACCATCCATTACACAAAGGCAGAGAGAGTTTTTGTTCATTTGAACTAGGATAGGGCTCATTACTAGGTAGGGGCTGTGTTGGAATTAGCTCAGATTAACTGGAGAATGCAGATCATTAAGTTTTCAGTATTTGAATCCTGGGAATCAGCCAATGCTACACATCATGGCTTGACTGGTGGCATGGTTGATTGTCTAGACTTAAGAAAGTGATAAAAAAAAATTAATAACAGATTAAAGGTAAAAGTCTGTCTTGTGTTCATTTCCCCCTCCCTTCAAAGCTGGTTGTTAATTCTAGCACTCCTTCCCAACATGCTGAGCATATCTTGAATATTTCAACAGAGAGCATTGCAAAGTAGTCATCACCCTCCACCTGATTCCCCTTCTCCCAAAGTAGTAGGGTGGAGAAAAATTCAAGAAATCTGGTTTTGACTTTGAATTTGAACTCTACTATTTACTTGTTATGTGACTTCAGGTAAGTCACTCTCCCTCTTTGACTTCAGTTTCCTCACCTGTTGAATGAGGACAACTACTATAATACTTATTTAAAAATTTGTTATGAGGATCAAATGTAAATAGGCATGGGAAAGGATTTTTAAAACATCTACCATGCTATATCAATTTTGTTGTTCAGTTGTATTTGATTCTTCACAACCCCATTTTGGGGTTTTCTTGGCAAAGATACTGGAGAGGTTTGCCATTTTCTTCTTCTGTTTATTTTACAGATGAGGAAACTGAGGTAAACAGGGGTAAGTGACTTGCTAGTCACAACTCGTTAGTGACTGAGGCCACATTTGAATTTAGGAAAATGAGTTTTACTGATTCTCTCCACTGTGCTCTATCCACTGAGTCACCTAGTTACCCAACAACAACAACAAAATGTGATGTGTGCACGTTCTTTCCCTGGTTTTTGTATCTTTGTGAGGAACACTAGTGGGAGGCAATACAAGGGAAAGAGTACTAGATTTGGAGTCTGAGAACCTGTGTTCAAATTCCACCTCCATCCCTTCTTACTGGGCAGGTTTAAACTTTCTAGATCTTTGTTTCCTCTATAAAATGAAGGGGTTGGACCAGGTGGCAATTTAGATCTCTTCCAGCTATAGATCTATGATCCCATAACCTTCTTTCTTTCTCCCATAAATCTTTTTGAAAGGATAAAAAAATTACAGAAGCAGGTTTAGACTACTGCCTAAGGAAGATATTTCTAAGAACTTATTGGTGGTGGAGTTGAGTCATTTCAGTCATGTTGGACTCTCCACAAACCCATTTGGTGTTTTCTTGGCAATAGTGGAGTGGTTTGCCATTTCCTTCTCTAGAACATTTTATTCCATAAAGAAATTGAGGCAAATGGGGATAAGTGACTTCTCCAGAGTCACTAAGTGTTGAGGTCAGATTTGACTTTCTCCATTACAGCATCACCTAAATGAATTAAAGCAACCTCAAAGTTGAATGGCTAGCCCCAGGAAATAGTGGATTCCTACTCAGTTGAGGTCCTCCAGCAAGATCTGGTTGACCCCTTTTGGGGAATGAGTTAAAGAAGAATACATTGGTCAGGTAAGGTACAAATTGTCCTAGAGGGTGTCTTGGTTCCTTCCAACTCTTGATACTATGATTATTCTCTGCATTTGTCCTATTCTTTGAATGTAGCACCACTCTGGCAGAACAGGACTGGATTGTAAATTGCTTGGCTCCTTGTGGTGTCTTTTCTCAGCTACATTTCTGCCCTCAGTCACCGAAGGTAAATGTTGTTAAATTCAGCAATGGCAGAATGTAGTGATTTCATGCTCTTTCCATAATGAATGCCTCCTGGGAGGAAAAATTCCCTAGGGGGTCTTAAAAGTGATTAAATCCACCTTTGGTGGCAAGGACTCAGATTAAATTAGAATCATTATAAACTTTGCACATTTGTTTAAATGAATTTCCCTTGGAAATCGAGTGCCATGCTCACATAAACATCACTTTTCTCATTAGGGGCCCATCCAATTAAATTCAGAAAGCCACATTTAAATAACATTACAGGCCCAGCTTAAAACAACAAAAGTCAGAGAATTCCAAAGAAGAGGGGTGACACTGAGTTCCTTCCAAATTTTCTTTGAGAAACTCAAGGGCAAGGAGGTATGATTGGAATAAAGCACACATTTTTAAATGATTTCAGTTGTAATTCATTTCATATTGCACAAACCCCTCATTTTACAGATGGGGAAACTGAGACCCAGAGAAGAAAATCGTACAACTAACTTGTGGTAGATCCACAGACTTCATGACTCCAAATTCATTATTTTAAATCTCATTGCAGTGACTACCTCCCCCTCTACAAATGGTGGAGAGATCTAGCAGAATATCAAGTTGTTTGAAATTCTTTTGGATATGGGAATTTTTCCTGAAGATGGAAGTAGAAAGATGGGGGGTGGGGGGGGGGGAGTATTTCATACATCTCTGAGGCATGATGGCAAGATTTGGAGTCTAAGGAGCTGAATTCAAACCCTAAAATCTGTCCTCACTGTCTAAGTTGAGCAACCTACTGTCCCTTTCTGGGTGCCAGTTTATCTATATAATAAGGAGGTATATAGCAAAGATCCCTTCTGGCCTAAAAATCAGATGTAATGGTGCCTGTAGGAGCCTCATTGTAAGCCTCATTGCATTATCTTAGCTTATGTATAATATCTACCTACCACAGGCTATGTTGGGTGTGGAATCCCATAATGCCTGCTGAATGAATGGACAGACACACCCATTTGTAGTGTCAGAGAAGACTGAATTCTAGGTTTGAATATGTGGGATTATGGAAATTTAGAACCCAAAGAAACTTCACAGATAATCCAATCCAATTCGATCTGTTTTTTTTTTTTCAGAAAGACAATAGAAGTTCAGAAAGCAAAGACTCCTCCAAGGTCACAAAATAAAGCAGTCACAAAACCAGGATCCAAACTAATGACTAGGGATTTTTTTCATTTCCATACTGTTCAAATTTGGAGCTATAAACTTCAGTTTAGTCTTGTCATTGGTTTGCAAGTAAAATCCCCTCTTCTTATACAAATAGAGATGTGGTTCCATTATTTTCCATTATAGAAACATCCCAGAAATGTTGGGATGATTAAATTGTGGGCTTCTCAAGGGCAAGGATTGTATTGTATGTTCTGATACATGGTAGACTTTTTTTCTCTCTTTTTTTTTTAAAGGTTTTTGCAAGGCAATGGGGTTAAGTGGCTTGCCCAAGGCCACACAGCTAGGTAATTATTAAGTGTCTGAGACCGGATTTGAACCAAGGTACTCCCGATTCCAGGGCCGGTGCTTTATCCACTGTGCCACCTAGCAGCCCCACATGGTAGACTTTTAATACATATTTATTGACTGATCATATAGGAGGCCTGAAAAGAAGAAAAAGAGTAAGGAATACTTACTCTCTCAGTATTCATCCTCATGGGTTGAGAGCAAGTATTGGACTCAGCCTTGGAGAGGTAGTGACGTCACTTCCCAGCCCAAGAGATGGCAGCTGTATAAAGGGGAACTATATCACCCAGAAGTTAGAATAACTGAATCCAAATTTCCTGAATAGGAGAGAGAGAACAGTTCCTGTGTAGTGTTGTTCTTGAATCTAGTCTTACAGTTTATTTCTTCTCAAGCCAGCCCATTAGCAACCTGAAGTTCTAACATTCTAGAATGTAACGTATATGTGTATGTATAAAATAATGTTTTATCCTTTTTTTAACTTTTAAGCTCTAAATTCTAATATTCCCTTCCTCCCCAACCCTCCCTGAGACAGCAATCAGATATCACTTATATATGCACAAGCATGTAAAACATTTCCATATTAGTCATTTTGTTCAAGAAGGCTCAAAAAAGAAAAAGAAAGAAAGAAAAAAATGAAGAAATGGCATGCTTCAGTCTGTTAGAATCTAGCCTTTTATAGACAGAAGGGGCATTTCCTAAATAACTCATTCTCTTAAGGAGAAGGAACTGGAGGACCGATATGGGACTAAAGCCATTAGACGGGATAGAGAGACTTGGACTTTGTTCAGTTGTTTTCAGTTGTGTCTGACTCTTCATGATCCCTGGTTTTCTCAGCAGAGATTTCCTTCTCCAGCTCATTTTGCAGATGAGGAATTTGAGTCAAACAGGGTTAAACGATTTCTCCAGGTCACATCACTAGGAAGTGTCTGAGGCTAGATTTGAACTCAAAGAGATGAGTCTTCCTGACTCCAAGTGCAGTACTCTATCCATCATGCCATCTGACTGTCAATGACCCAAACTTTATTCTTTACTATTACCAAGTTATTCAAATGATATCAGTCCTTTGAAAAAGGAATTCTTTCTCTCCCTTCAAAGGGAGAGGCTCTCAAATTCCTTTTGGGTTCTTGGAAATCTATCTTGAAGTTTTCTAATGTCCCAACAACTGACAGATACTGCAGAAATGAATATAACTGAAATACAAACAATTATTAACCAGAGTAAAATAAAAAGGTTTCATTCTATTCCTCAACCATATTCTCTTCCTAAGTGGACTGCTGGGACCCTGTTGAACCCTTGAGATATAGGGACCACTACTCCCTAGAGGCTGAGAAGATATGTTACTGCTATCAGACTCTATGAGAGAGGATAGAAATCAGGGAAAACATAACTACAGGCTATAAAATCAGAGCATATCAGAGTCAGAAGGATCCTTAGAACAGAGAATGCCAATGCATCCTTGAAAGCATCTAATTCCAGCCCTGTGTTTTACTGAGAAGGAAAGTCTACTCCGGGACTAGAAATGACTTGCCTGAGATCCCACAATTAGGAATTGACAAAACTAGGATTTGAATTTAGGTCTCTGCATCCCAGTCCAGGATGGTTTCATTGGCAACTGTTAGGTTGAGTGGGACAGTGATCATTGTGGATAATCTATTGCTTTCTTGTTGATATCTATTTTCATGAATAGAATTTTTCTAGATTTAAACAGTCATTTACTCTGCCTGTGATTATGTCATATACTCTGAAAACCCCCCTGAGAAAAGCATTGGCCAAAATCATTTTCTTTAGTGGCCTGCCAAGGGGCTTGAATTTCCTATTTTATTCAATTTGGTCCAAGAAACCTAGAATGTCATGATATTTCTACTCCCTCCATGTGTGAACAAGTTATTTTGCATTTTTATGCCATAGTTTCGTTCTCTTTAAAAAAAAAGAAATGGATTGCTCTTGAGGGTCTTCAAGGTTTCTTTGACATCTGATATTCTATGACTAGTATGGACTTCAGTAGAACATTCACTGGGGAAGTTAGATTCATCTTTCTGAGTTCAAATATTTCCTATCTGTGTGACCCTGGGCAAACCCCTTTGTGCCTCAGTTTCCTCATTTGTCAAGTGAGCTGTAGAAGAAAATGGCAAATTACTGTAGAATCCTTGCCAAGAAAATCCCAAAAGGTATCATGAAGAGTCAGACACAACTGAACAATAAATTAACATTCTCTCATGTTTCTCTGAAATCCCTGGCTTTGCACCTGTTTGAATGAGAGCATTAAAATCTTTCTCAAGAGGCA
The DNA here is from genome assembly GCF_037893015.1 of Macrotis lagotis. NCBI lineage: Eukaryota > Metazoa > Chordata > Mammalia > Peramelemorphia > Peramelidae > Macrotis > Macrotis lagotis. The sequence goes on from NC_133665.1 coordinate 130,127,130, forward strand.
ATTTTATAAAGGAATGATTACACATGAACCTGTTGGTAACTTTTCCTATTTGAGCTTTTATTCATTTATTCAAAGGTTAGTTCCCCTTGCAAGACCTTGAGAGGATGGAGAAGAGGAAAATTGAGGGAAAGAAATAGGAATTGAAAAATAGCCTGGGTCAGTTTGTTGGGGAGCTAAGCGACCCTCCATGGATCTAGAAAGTGAGGGGGCCAGAAATGGAGGAACACAAGAAACAAACTTTCCTGAACAATACTGCTTCTCCCCATGATTTTATACCTCCTCCAACTCCACATAATGGGTAGAGCACTGAACTAAAGGGAGGAGGTTAGAGTTAGTTCCAGGTTTTATCTTTCGATGAAGCTCAGTTGAGTTTTCCACAGTCACAAAATGAGCTACTGGGACTTGGTGCTTTTTAAAAGTCCCTTCCAGTGCTAACGTTCATAGAATCACAGGGTCACATAGAGAGAACTGGAAGAGAGAGTACTGGTCCTGTTTTGAAGAGGAGGAAACTGAGATCCATCAATGTTAAGAGACTTACTGAAGGTTAAATACTAGTAAGGGCAGAGGAAGAATTGAACCCAGATTCTCCTTTTCACTAAACTATATATTCAATGGACCTTATTCCATTCTCCATTTTCCTTTCTCTCTCGCCCCATCCTTCTTCCTCCCTTCCTTCCTTCCTTCCTTCCTTCCTTCCTTTCCTTCCTTCCTTCCTTCCTCCCTCCCTTCCTCCCTCTCCTCATCCTGGGCACCCCTGTCATCCCTTCCCTTACACATTACCATCCTTTATCCTATGCTCTTTTGAGCTGCAGTCTCATTTCAAGCAAGAAACTTCCTGCTGCTAATCATTGATTCTAACCTTTGCTTGAAAACCCTAGCTCAGAGAGGAGAAGAAAACCATCTAATGTTAAACAGCTGCTTCCCTGGGCCCCATCCCAGCTGCCAGGGCCTCTTGGCCTGAGCGAGGCCACAGTTCCCCCACCCCACCCTCCCCTCCAGTCCACTTTGCAGCCAGCCTTTGCAGGCTGCCAATCTTAGGGACTCGGGTCATTCTTGTGACCTCCCTCCCCCCCACCATCCCTACTTCCTCCCCAGGTCCCCATCCCACCATCTCCATCTGTCTCCCTTGGCCCCCCTCTCTGGTCTCTTGACTCCCCACATTCCCTCACCTTAGTTCAGCCCTGGCACTGGTCCCCAGCTCCTGGAGACAGAATGGATCATTGAGAACCTGAGAGATCCAGAGGCAGGGGGTTCACTCATCCCAGGAGCTCAGATCTTCTAGGTTCTTTTTTTTTCTCCCTAAAAAGTCTCCCCTGCAGAAGTGTGTGGGGAGCCACTGGTGGTTGCATTTAAGCAAGTAATTTGGACTCCCAATTGAGGCAAAGGAAACAATAATGGTGCCCTTAATTGTCACAATTACCCGTCGCTACTTTGAGTCTGACATGTGCTTAATAAGGAGGCGGATGGAAACACTAAACCTAATGTCCTTTGGCAGACCATTGTAAACGATAATGGCCTCTCTAAAGCTATTGATGGTAATCTGTTATGAAGAGATTCGGCTAATTCCAAGCAGCAGTGCTTTCTGGGGAGGCTACAGCAAGGGGTGCTGTCCCCATCCCCCAGACTTTTCTAAGCAAAAAAGAAAAATGACTCATAGTTCTAAAACTGCTTTGTTTTTGTAGTAACGGCTCTTGAAAGGTGAGATATCATGATCTCCATTTTACAGGTGAGTAAACCAAGGCACAGGGGCTTGCCCAAAATCATAGAAACATGAGATGTCCAAGTTGAGACTTGGATCAAGAATCTCGTCCAGGAATTCTTAACCTTTTTTGTGTCATGACCCCCTTGGGCGGTCTAGTGACACCCAAAGACCCCTTCTCAGAAGAATGTTTTTAAATGCCTAAAATAATATATAGAAGATAACAAAGGAAACCAAAGATGAGTGAAAATAAAGATTTCTTTTTCTCCCATCCAAGTTCACAGTCCACCTGAAATCTAGCCAGATTAAAAACCATGGTTAAGAAGACAGAACTAGTTCAACTCCCTCATTTTACAAACAAAGAGAAGTCATGTCTAGTCAGTAACTTTAACTGACAAAATATGCCTCATTCCACATCTATAGTCCATGACCTCTCCTGTGAGAGGTAGAAAAACACCTTTACCTTCAGAGTGTAGGAGAGCTGACCTCTATCCAAGTCCTCTCAATTCAGAATATAATCATGAGATGATAAGGAGGTATCAAAATAAATACAAAAACACAATTTATGTCCCTATCCCTTGATGGAGTATGAAAATAAAGGTAAAGGGCAAACTTTTGCCATCTCCATAGGGGAAGAAGGAAGGGAGAGAATTTGAAACTCAGCATTTTATAAAGAGACGCTAAATAAATAAACATTTAAAAAAAACAAAAAGAAAATCCAGACCCACTGACTGACAGAAGATGGGCATACACTCATATGAGAGCCAATTTATGAATCTAAGGGAAGCAAGCTTTGGGAAGATTGTGGAGGAGGACATTCTGATCCTATCCCAATGGTGAGGGTGTTTAGTAGCTTAGTAGGGAGACACCCTATTAGTTATTTGAGAGTTTGTCAGAAGAGTTTGAAGAGTAGTTGAGGAAGCAGACACAGAAAGGAAATTACACAAGACCAAAAGCAACTTCTAAGACAGGAACCTGGAAGCAGAGAAGAGAGCTAGTTATGAATGGAAGAGAGAATGAGAGCTAGCTAAACAGTTTTCAAGACTAGTCATGGCCAAGGAATCCATTAATCTGAGTCCATCCTGGTGATTCACCTCATCTAACTTAGGTAAGATGACCTTGGAACAGTAGACACAAGAATAATACTTCACATCAAATCCTCTGTTGACCCGTCTAGAGGGAGGTATCTACCAGGGCTTCATCTAGAAGGCAACTACAATGATGAAGAGTCCCGTGAGTGGGGCTTGCTTCAGGCCCAGCTAGATGACAGAAGGCAAATATGATAAACAAAGACAGTGACGGCTCTAACACCTTTACCTTTGAGACCAGGAGGGGGTGATCCTCCTTGGGGCCTTTAGGTGTGCCTGCTCTATATAACAGCTATGGAAGTGTATACATGTTCAATTGTGAATTCTAAGATGGCAGGGAATTTTTTTTTTTGCTTCTTTTTGTATCTCCAGTACTTAGCACAATGTTTAGTACACAGTAGGCACTTAATAAAGGCTTATTGAGGAGCAGCTAGGTGGCAGTGGCTAGAGCACCAACCCTGGAGTCAGGAGGAGCTGAGTTCAAACCAAGCCTCAGACACTTAACACTTACTTAGCTTGGGTGATCTTGAGCAAGTCATTTAACCCCATTGCCTTGTCAAAAAAAAAATCCATTAAAATAAAATAAATGCTAACTTGATTTGAGTAAGAGATGGTGACATACCTTGGCCTCAATAATGGCGCCTTGATCTACATTGTATAACACTTTTCACTCTAATAACTGTGATCAGTTGTCTATTTAATTAACTATAACCATTAGTAATTCTTAATTATTTATATTTTAATTAATTATTAACCTACATGGAAATGAGTAATATTTTTAGGTAGCAGAATGCTGGTAAATAGTTAGCAGCTGACTCTCAGGGGAAATGTCCATAGGACGCACATATTTAATCTATACTACTAAATTTTCTCCATCCCTTTCCTAAGAGACAATAAATCAACCCTGACTATTGAAGTATAAATACCCACACTGAAAACTTAAAAATGGATTCTTAAGCTAATTCAAGAACCACAGCAACAAGTCTTTGTTTTTGAGTCAAAGGAAGTTGAGAAAGATTAAAATCTCATCAGAGTGGGAGCTGAGAGATTTTCCTTTTTATAGTTATTCATTTTGTCAAACTGAGGCATTAAAAGAGAAAGGTCCTGGGATATAGGTACTATTCAAGTCCCATCCCCTGCATGCACCAAAGAACTCATAACTCAGCACATAGGTTCTCAGCACACCTGTATTATTTCCGGTCATTTAGACCTTAATGGGAGCAGGATAGGACCAAGAGATTTTCCTAGATATGGTGCCCTAATAGTAACAGTGTACAAAACAAGTTCTCTTTTGAGAGTCATTGAAATCTTGCCAGCCAGTTAGGACCTACCAAGGCTTGCAGTCCACTGCTTAGTCTTTTTTTTTTTTTTTTAATGTTTTTGCAAGGCAATGGGGTTAAGTGACATGTGGAAAGTTACACATCTAGGTAGTTATTTAGTGTCTGAGGTTGGATTTGAACTCAGGTCCCCCTGACTTCAGGGCCTGTAGTCCATTCATTGCACTACCTAGCTGCCTCCCACTGGCTTAGTCTTTGAGAACTCAGGGGACACTTCCACTGAAATTTCAGGCTCTGGAGAGAACTTTATCATAGAAATAAAGACAAGAATACTAATGTTTATTATTATAGGGTATTTTCACATCCAGTATATCCTTTTATTCTTATAACAGCCTAAGGAAGTAGGAAGCACTAATTTAAATTTTTTTTTTTTTATCATTTCCATTCTACAGATCGGCAAACTTAGGCTTGGGGGACAGAAGGCTCAAAGTGAGAGCTAGAATTTGACCCTAACATCTTTTGATTCTATTTGTCAACTTCTTCAGAATGCCATGTTGCTGACTGTGAATAAGGTGGTGGGGGGAAAGGACATCTTGGATTCAGTTTGATGTCTCTGAGAAATCCAGGTGGGGAAAAGTTTTGTTGTGTTTTGTTGTCAATGAGTCATTTGCAGTCATGTTTAACTCTGTGACTCCATTTGGGGTTTTCTTGACAGAGGTACTGGAATGGTTTCCTTCTCCAGCTCATTTTGCACATGGGGAAACTGAGGCAAACAGGGTCAAGTGACTTGCCCAGTGTCACACAGCTAGTCAATGTCTGAGGCCAAATTTGAATTCAGGTCTTCCTGACTCTTGGCCAGTGTGCCACCTATCTTCCTAAGGAAAGGTTACTTCCTCATAAAAAAAAACATGAATAACAATAAAAGGAATGTAGTTGAGGTAATCTTAAAGCTCACAGGCATAGAAGAAAGAATCTTCAAGTTTCACAATTACTAACTAAGGTACTGGCATTTCAATAGCTATGTGATTCAACTGAATAAGCCATTTAAATGGCAAAACATTGTAGCAGGAATATAGATTAGAGAACAAAAAAATAAAATGTAGCTAAAATGTAATAAAATAATCTAAAACTATATGATTTTAAATTGGCAAAGTGCCTTATAAATATTTTGTCCAACCTGGGCCATAGTTGATTAATTGATTGATGTCATTTTTTTTTCTCACAACGACCCTGAGGGCAGAGGAAGTGCTATTATTATTATTATTATGACTATTATTTCCATTTTATAAATGAGGAAATTGAAGTTGTCACAAATTAAGTGACTTGTTCAGGGTCACACAACTATGACATGATTTGAACTCAAGTTTTGCCACCATGAGGCAAGATTGTTTTCTTTTGAGAAGAGACTAAATATAAACAAACAAAAGGAAATTCTAAGAAATACGTCTCTAGGTTTTTTGATCTATAAATTGACATTGGACTGAATGAAGAATTTCTTCTAGTTGTATGATTTTTCTGAAGTTCCTGGAATGATTGGACCAAGTGTATTGACAGAAAAGAGAGAGTACCTGAGGATAAAATAAGATCAGAAACCAAAGTTAGACTTTCCAGAGATGATCCGGCTTTTAAACATTTTCTAGCCTGCCTCTGACCTGGGATTCACCAGAGCCTCTAAAAGAGAAAGGTTCAAAGTTCTATGTACACAGGGGCCCTCCTCTATCCCCCTCCTTCCATGCCCACAGAATACTCTGGCTAGATATTTCAAAGGAGGGATTTTCTGGGCATTTATTTTCTTGCTCTTTTAAAAAATGGAGGCCCTGGACTCTGCAAACTTGTGAATAAAGAGGTATTAGGCCCTTTTAAAAAGTGTTCTTCCTGCCAAAGAAAACCATTCTGGTTTTATTTGGGAAACTTGAGAAGGAATAGGGACTCTCAGGGTGGAGATGGGCGGAAGCAGCCCCTGGTTCACACCCAGAGACCACCTGAACTGCATGATATCTAAAGCTACCATCAAAAAACTGGGGGCCTCTGGAGGGGCACCTGGGTCTAGGGGTGGGGAGAGGTAGGCAGTGAGACCACAGAGCTGTCAGGGGCCCATTTGTAAAGAGAAATATTTGACCTGCGGGAGGAGAATTTGAAGTAGGTTTGGAAGTCCAAAACCTTGGATGTCTAGAGGAGAGGATGATGGAAATGACTGGATTTGGAGGCAAAAGACCCTTGGTTATTAGCTGTAGGACCTTTGACAAGTCTACAAATCCAGTCCAAACCATAATGGAAAGGGGTCTGGTGTCCATGGAGCTTCCTCCTGAAAGCCCACAAGGACAGGGAACTCATTACCAACCATTCCATCCATTTTTGTAGTGCTCTCACTAAAACTCATGGGACCCAAGATCAAATCCAACCTTAGAAACTTAATAGTTTTGTAAACCTAGGCAAGTTGCTCAACTCTGTTTGCCTCAGTTTCCTCATCTGCAAAATGAACTGGAGGAAGAAATGTCAAACCACTCCGGCATCCTTGCTAAGAAAACCCCAAATGGGGTCAACGAAGAGTCAGACATGACTGAATAACAAGAAGTCATTATGTATATTAATTTCCTGTTCTGCAGACTTCAATTTATACAAATTTATACAAGTTTACTATATTTCTTTGTGTTCTTCATATTCATTATTTTTTTCAGAGGAGCAATATTTCATTACATTCATGTACGACAATTTGTTTAGTCCTCAATCAATGGGCATTTAATTTGTTTCCTGTTCTTTACTACTACATAAAGTGCTGCTATAAATATTTGGTAAACTGGGACTTTTCTTTCCCTCTCTCTCTCTCTCTCTGACCTATTTGAGGTAAAATCCTACCAATGAGATTTCTGGATCATTAGGATATGGAAATTTTAGTGACTTTCTTATCATATTTCCAAATGGCTTTCCAGAATGGTTGGAACATTCCACAGTCCCACTAACAGTGTATTATTATGTCTGATCCCCCATAATCCCTACTCTTCCCATCTTTTATTATCTTTATCAATTGACCAGCAATGAGGGGAAACCTCAGAGTTGTTTCGGTTTGAATTTATATTATTAGTGATTTTTTAGAAGTAGATTTTATTTTTTTTTTTTTTTTGCAAGGCAATGGGGTTAACTGTCTTTCCCAAGGTAGGTAATTGTTATTAAGTGTCTGAGGCCGGATTTGAACTCAGGTACTCCTGACTCCAGGATGAGCACTCTATTCACTACGCCACCTAGCCACCCCTCTCTTTTTATTCTTGAAAATTATTGAGAGCCCCACAGAACTTTTATTTATGTGGATTATATCTATCAATATTTACCATATCAGAAATTAAAGTTAAAAGATTTAAATGTTTATATATATATTAATTCATTTAAAACAATGATAAACCTATTATATATTAATATAAAATATTTCTATGAAAAAACTCTACATTTTCTAAAACAAAAAAATTAGTGAAAAGAGTGGCATTGTTTTCCAAATTTTTCAAATCGCCTTGATGTCTGGCTAAATAAAAGACAGCTGGATTTTTGTTTTTGCTTCTGTTTTTAATCTGTTGTAATAGGTTACTTTGGTTATATGAAAAAAATCTGGCCTCACATAGATATATTGTTAGAATAAGGAGAAAAGAGAATTTTAATGGTCAAATAATATTATTTATTATCATGTAAATAGTTTTGATCAAATGAACCCCCAGTAAAGATCTTGGAGTTCCCCAGGCTTTCTCAGGCCACACTTTTGAGACTTACTAGACTAGATTTAACTCTAAATCTTGTGATTTAAGAAACCTAGTATAGTTCATGTAAACTCTGAGGAATCCTTACCCCAACTCTCAATATCATTGACTAGTCAAGTCTCTAGGACTAAGCTGACTGTTGAGCCCCCACTGGTGTGCTTGTCCTCAAGATCATGTGTAGAGAACTAGTTTAGCCAGTCAACCTTACATGAGTTTTAGGAAATGGAATTTACTAAGGTGGTGCATTAACCCTTAAGCCCACAATCATTTGGAACAGATCTATTGTTTGGGATCTGTTTCATTTTATTGAACTTTGAAAAGATTTTCAACTTAGTCTTTTAATTTTCTGATTAAACAGTGTTTTCACCTGGGTAAAGTATCTGGGTCAAATTAGGGTGGGAGAGTTTGCACCCACATTCTTACTTGGAGATGAAATGACTTGGAATCTGATTAGACTTAGAGGCAGAATGATGTAAAGGAGAGAGCATTTGGACACAAGGAAAATGGAGTTCAGTTTCTGGCTCTGATGCTATGGCACCTTGGACATTACTTTTATAAATTTGTGTCAATTCCCTATAGATTTGGGATGTTGACTTTCAAATAAATGTTTTTAATACAAAGATCTTTGTCGATTTATTAATTTCCCTTTTTATTCTGAGTATGCTTATGTTAAGCAAACATTCTTTATTTTTACATAATGACATTGATATTTTATCTCATGATTTATTTTGGATAAAAATTGTTCTCCTTTCCACAATTATAATAAATATATCACACCATTTTCTTCCAATATTTTAGTTGTTTAAAAAGCTTAAATTATTGATCCATTTAAATTATCATATTTTATACTATGGCTCTAATCCAGTTTTAAACACAGACTATGGCAAAATTTCTATCCAAATGTTCATAGGAATGAATTCCCTTTTCTAATTAAAATACTGGATTTATTAAACATAAGCTCACTGTATTTTTATTCTAAAGTATCTATTTTGCTTCATAAACATGTAATGTGATAAAAAAAATACTATAATACTATAGCATCACATCATAGAGCACAAAATATTTGTAGCATATTAACCTATATTATATAATTACCAAATATTAATTTAAGATCTGGTAGTATAATTCACTCTTTTTCTTTTCATAATTTTATCTTCCTTTTGATGCTCATCTATTTATTATTCCATATGGGATTTTAATGATCATTTAATGTAATTGCATGAAGTGACTTGTTGCTATTTAGTTTTCTCTTGCATTAAAAACCAAAGAAAGACATTGTGATCCACTGAAAAGAACTGTGAACTTGAGCTGAGGAGAAATCTTGATTCAAATCTTGTCTCCGACAATAACAGCTTTGCAAATCATTGAACCATTACAATGTAATCTCTTTGCGATAGATCAATGATCATTTCATCAATTTAATTTGTAAAAGCACAGAGCACCGATACTTTGCAAAATAAGGCTTATGTGGTAGGGGCTAAATAAGTGCTTGTTAACAGATTTGATGGACTTCTCTGTTTCCTGAGTAGAGATAATACTACTTGTATAAAATATATAAGTAGATAGAAACATGTGCACATATACATGTAGATTGTGATATATAGATAAAAATAATATATGGTGTCCCAAAAATCTGAAAATGGTTTAACATTTTCAGAGCTTAAAACTGCACTAAGACTTTTGGGACCACTGTATAAAGTGAGATGATATATATATATATATTGTGTGTGTGTGTATGTCTCTTTGTGTAGAAAATCTCATTGGATCTCATAATGATCATGCAAAGTAGGTACTTAAACATATATAAGTATCTTGTAAATAAATCTTAAAGTATTGAAGCAGCTATTCTTAAATATACATTTATTTTCATGTATATGCATATAAGTATGTAAATTGGGATAGTATTACCATTTTTGCTATATTGATTCAACCCAGGTATATGCATAAGATAATTCTAGATAATTCTTTTTCCTGTTGAAATGCTTTAAACAGTGTGTAGATTGTTAGGTTTATGTCCTAGTTTTTGCTTCATTTTAGGTAAATGAGTTTTCTCTTTTTTACAAGGCATAGCGCTGCACTTTGCTATTCCTTTGCTCAGAGAACCCGTCAGTGGCTTCCAAATATTTCTGGGATAAAATGCAAACTTTTAAGTATGACAATGAAAGACATCTGCACATTAGGCTTAAGTTTCCTCATATTTAAAAATGGGGAGGGAGACATTATTCTTATTTGGAGTCTAAGTCATTATTGGCCTTTTAACTCTTAATCTATGATGCCATGATTCAGGGGATGAGGAAACCGAGGCCCTGAGATGAGGGGATTGGCCCTTCAAGTTTACACTAGTAGTCAAGACCAGAGCTGGAATTTTAAACAAGATCTTCCAATCTGAAATCCAGTTTTTTTTTATCATGGCATTGGAAATCCAAAATAAAGAAAAATTAATGTTGATCAGAATGAATTTATTGAGGTTTTGTGAATTTCACTGGGTCATGAAGAAAGTGATTGATTTTTATAGGTCATTGGGGGAGGGGGTGTGGACAGCTTTTCCAGTGGGGTTGGTCCCAGTGTGAGCTTGGGTAGTCTCATGTGCTAGCCTGGTAGACTCCCCATGACTCACTGGCCTGTACCAACAAATGGAAGCCAGCCTCAGAATGAGTTAAAAATTCAGTCAGGTCAGGACAGAATCAGGGACCAGAAGGCTGCCCCAGCCTTACCTAGAGATCTAATACACAGGGCTGGTCCCCAGGGGCCTGTGGTTGGCAGCAGCCAGGACTGCTTCTTGCGCTCATATATAAACTTTTCCTGAGAACCTTTTCCTGGAAGTGAAATCTGGGATCCTTCCTGGTCCTGCAGCCACAGTTGAAGTACAAGAGGGTCAGAATTTATGGATCACATTCTTTACTCTTTTATTATACACAGAATGCTCATATCTATAATGTTTTAAAGTGTGTATGTATGCCCCAGCCTGCCATGATGGATTGGCTTATTGCAATAACATTTTAGCGGTGTTTTATCTGCCTATATGTGGAATGCTTTCAACCCCATGCCTAATGGAAGGCCATCCATCATCACGTTTTCAAAGCCCAAATTATTTAAGTTTTGGTTCTACATGGAGCTAATCACTGAGTACAGATATCTGGGACCCATTGTTTTGACTGATGCCATTCATTGTTTCGTAGCTAGGCCTGATGGATAGCCTAAGAACTGAAGTAAAGCAGGCAAATGGATAGGTTCCTGCTTGCAGTCCAGGTCTGATCTCATTATGCAGCTGCTCCTGCTCACAAAATTGGAAATTGAAGTTTAGAATAAAAGGGACAGGATAGACCTTTTCTCCTTCTCTCTTCCTTCCTACCTAGCCCTTTTCCATGATACTCTCTTCTGATACAGCCCATGTCCTCATGGCCTTAAGGAATTCCTTGGTTTTTGAAATTGGAGAGGATCATAGAATTGAAAACTGCAGAGGACCCAAGATGTCATCTAACCCAATCTCATTAGGCTTGTAAAACATTTCACAGTCTCATTCTAACTCTGTGAAGAAGGGCAAAGAAGTATCATTCTTATTTTTATCAATGGGGAAGTTGAGGGACAGAGAAACATAGTGATTTCATATGACCTAACTCTAGGTCCAAGCTTCTTGCAGAACATCACATTTTTCCTCTCCCTTCCAACATCTCCTACTAGATATCCTCCCACCCCCCATCCTTCTGGAAAATTAGCTTTTTGAATGATACTTCTTACCTGTGTGGCCTTAGGACATATTGTTTGATTCCAGGTCTTGATTTTCTCACCTGTAACATGGAGGAATCAAATTTAATGAACTCTAAATTCCCTTTCAATTTCAAATCTTAAGATCCTAAAATGATTGAATGTGTCTGTGAAATAGGGATTTTTTAAAAATTTGAAGTAGGGTGCAGGTTGTGTGAGGTCTCATTCTTCATGTTAAGTACAAAGGAGGGAGCTTGGACAGGAGGAGGGTTCCAGACTTGTGAGGATATTGGGGATCCCGCTTCTGGTCAGTGAAGCCTTCAAAGTAGCCTCCTCTTTCCGGGCTCCTCATCCTGGTGTCAGGAGGGTGGTTTTTTCCCCACTTTAGTTAGCATTTTGATAAAGCCATGTGCTCTGAGGCTTATCATTTAAGCTTGGATAACACTTATCCTTCCAAGTTCCCAGCAATGGAGGATTATGTGCACCAAAAAATCAAATATCTTCTAATCTGACATATGAGTCTACAGATCATGTGGCACCTTTCCTGAGAGGCAGCAAGATGTGAGAGGCTGGATTTTACTTTGTCTTGCCTTGAGAATGTAAGCCCTCCAGGAAAAAGAACTGTTTCACTTTTTGCCTTTCTATCCTAAAAGTTTACTACAGTGTTTTGTATATAGGAGGTGCTTAATAAATGTTTGTTAATCAAGAAGACTTGGATTAAAATATCAAAGCAGACACTTATGTAATAGGTAATTAGCCAGTGAGGACTCAGGCCTTAGAGCAGGTACAATGTGTTCTGCCTAAGGCAATATTTGCTAGAAACTTGAGGAACATGCTTCTAGAAAAGAATGAAGAAGAGACCCTTCCTCTCTTGCTTCAGGACATGGATAGGTATCATTTGCTATAGGATGACTACATGGTCATGAAAAGTCTTTTTTAACTTGCTTATAAGGGGAAGGGAGCACATATATAAAAGGATCAAACAGATGAAATCTTTTCTCTTCCATGGGGGGCTTTTGAACGGAATGGAAGGGGAACTGAGGTAAGCCTCTGGCTGGGGAATGAGGCTTGGCCCTCCCTCTCTTATTCAGTTATCATATGGTTAGGGACATGTCTTAGGAAGATGCTGAAGATCGCTTGGCAGGAGAAGATACAAGACAAAGAGGTCCTTTCTCGAGCTAAACTATCTAGCATTCCAACATTACAGCAGAAAGTACAACTACGATGGGCTGGACGTGTTGTTGGAATGCCAGATGTACATTTGCCCAAAAAACTATTTTGTGGAGAACTCACACAGGGCAAGTGCTCACAAGGAGGTCAGAAGAAGGGATACCGAGACATCCAGAAGGTCTCACTGAACAACTTTAAAATTGGTTGTACAGCATGGGAGACATTGGCCCGGGACTGTCCAGCATGGCGTGCCCTCATCAGTGAGGGAACTGCACTCTATGAGGAAGGCAGAATTGAAGCAGCTCAAAAGATAAGTGACATCTGTAAGTTTAGAGTGTCCACCCCTGGTGTTCACATGAATTATTTGTGCCTGACCTGTGGTAGAGCATTCCAAGATCGTGTTGGTCTGATCAGTCACAGTCAAACCCACTGTCATTTGTGATGTCATTTTATTCTTCTTCGATCATGAAGGGCAAGAACCTACCTAGGTACATGGTGCTGTTAGTTTTTTGGTTCTGAGTTCTGTGTTCTTTCCTGATCAGGAAAGACTATCAGAAAACATTAGATTATGAGCCATTTCTAAGTCAACAAATTCTCACAAATAGAGGAAATCTAAAAATAATGGGGATACCTCACAGGATTATTGTAAAGGTCAGAGATTTGTGTAAAGCACTTGGCAGACTTGAGAGTTTTATATTAATCTCAGTTATTATTATTATGATTCATCATTTAATACAATGCTCTAGGCAACAAAGGGCTGTCCATTGCAAGAGTTCCCTATATTAATGACATCATGGACCTAGTCCCTATATTTTTATCTCTAATTTACTAATATAGTACCCACTGGTATCTAAAGTTGTATTGGAGGTAACTGGGTACCTGATGTCATGCCAACTGAATTATAATTCTGTCAGACCCTCCCAACCCAGGGAAAGGCATAAATACCATTAACAATGAATTCTCTGTCTGTCATTCAAAGACCATTCTTATCTACGTTAAGACTGGCTTGTTTTTAGAAAGTTGGCCTACAGTTATTCACTTTTTTTTTCTTTTATGATGGCAAATGAAGTAAGTTTGGCATGGAGGGAAAGCCAAACATCTTCAAAAATAAGAATTTTGGAAACTTGGTAGTACTACCTTATATATATATGTTGTCTGAGGACTGTTGAAGGGTCTGTTAATTTCTGACTGGCATGATATGCTTAAGAATATGTTTGTTTAGATTTTTGCAAATGCCTTCCATCCCTATGAAAGTTACACATAGTTTAGATGGCATTCTAGAAAACACACAGACATGCATAGACACATTTATATGTAATTTTATTAATAATTAAGTCCTTTTTTCCATTGTCAAGATTGTTGGGCTAGGGGGCAGCTAAGTGGTGTAGCCACTGGAGTCAGCAGTACCTGAATTCAAATCCGACCTCAGACACTTAATAATTACCTAGCTGTGTGGCCTTGGGCAAGCCAGTTTACCCCATTGCCTTGTCAAAAAATAAAAAAATTAAAAATTAAAAAAAAGATTGTTGGGCTTTAGACAATTAATTTTCTCTCCCTTGTAGAAACAATGTTAGCAATCAATATGAAACCTAAAGGCAAAAATCCATAAGTATACCAATCAGAGGACCTTTGATCCTCACTTGATCCCAAGTATGGTCAGGCTATTTAAGTGGCAGAAGCCCCTGTGATGACTCCCTGCTTATATACTATATACCTGTGTTTCAATCCTAAAATCAGTCCCAAAGGTCTACCCCAATTTTTTCAATTATAACCAATAATGTCTTCAAAGAACCTCATGACACCTGGAATCATTGATAAGATCCTCTATACTCCTCTTACTAGGCAACCTCTAGTGAAGCAGGAAGCATCCCAGTCCCATATTCTCATTCCCCTCACTCAATTATTGTTCTCACAAGTTCCAAAGCCTAGATCTAGAAACCAAGATAACTGACAAACCTTGCTGCCCACCAGTCCTGAACTGAAACATTTCTAACACATGAGAGAAATGGGATTTTTTTCCTTTACAAGAAGGAAAGTTCAAAAGACATCTTGAAGAGAACTCTCACACCATCTCCCCAGTGTGGACTCCCCAGTATTTGAAAAACCAAAGATTATCCTCTGATCTCTTTTGGATACATATATCTTATTCAAGATCTTTCTCTTTTTCCCCCCTCTAGTGCTGATGTAGGGTTCCCATTTAATCACATTTGCAGAATGGTATTTTTCATTAAATACAAGTTTATTGAGTATCTTATTTTAGAACCCCTCAAAACTTACAGAGAGCTCTCTTTCTAATTATTATATTGAATGGCACTAATTTAAGGATATGATGTGGGCCTCAGATATCTAAGTTTATTCAACTGTGTCTCAATGAACTCTGTCAATGAGGTTGTATTTTATTCAGACATTGTAAGACAGAGCTTTTACATGATAATTGAAGTCATCATGGCAGGGTTAGGCTAAGAGGTTGGGTCATTTTCCTTATCCATTTTGTAGTGTCATCAGCATTGACATTAGGATAATTTGAGTCATTTATCAATGTGTCTGAAATAGATGGATTGGCTATAATTTATATATATATATATATATATATATATATATATATATATATATAATATGTGTAATATGATGATGTTTGCCCTTCATTCTCAAAGAAAACCATGAATTTAGGGAGGTAATGTCTTGATACTCATGTGAATTGGATTTAGATGAGGAGGGGAGCTGTGCTAAGTCACCAGCCTCACTTTCTCCTCCAGAGTCATCTGTGTCCAGTGGCAAAATATGGATGACTGGAGATGGCTCTGGAGGAAAAGCAATCACAATTAAGTGACTTGCCCAAGATCATACAACTATTAGCAGTGGAGATCAGATTTGAACTCAGGTTCTCCTGACTCCAGGGCTGAGGCTCTATCCATTGTACTATCCAGGTGTTCCATTCAATATACATGATTTATGATAATATATAATTTATAATACACTCAGATGATACTTATATAAATTTAAAATTTGTAAAATGCCTTTACATACATGTAGTGGAGAGTGGAATTCTTAGAGCTTGTACAATATACTCTACCTGGAAGCAACCCCTCAGAGAGGTTTGGTGAACTTATTTCCAAGTATGCATAATGAAGAAGCTCTTTCCCCTCTTTCTAACAGGTGCAGGTATCCTTTAACTGTTCTCTGTAAGCATATTGAATGGAATTGGCTGCTGAGCCAGAAATGAGATTAAATTCTCTCTTCTGGACCTCCAGATGGGAAAGGGTGTTGGCCCTCTCTTCCAACCCAGTTGTTATATGGCTGTGAATTCAAAGAACTTGTACTTTTTTTGTCTCTGTTGTGTTTCATTCTTTCCTAATCTTGGGTGAATGAGTATCAGAGATACAATGGACCAGATTACTATCTTGTGAACTTCAAAATAATAAGAGAATGGGGTTGCTAAATAGCATAGTGGATATATCATTGACCCTGCAGTCAGGAGGACCTGAGTTCAAATCTGACCAAAGATACTATCTGGGTCACCAAGGTCAAGTTACTTAACCCTTAATGCCTCAAAGAAATTAGAATAGTCAGAATTAGTGATACCAATGACATAGTGAAGAGGAATCCCTGAAGACTGACCTGCTTAACCTGGCCCAGAAGTGAATTGACCCAGCATCCTAGACACCATGTTTGTTTGGTTTTTTGGTAAGCAAGAGAACAATTTGTCCATTGACTGTCATACCCTGAAGTACACTTAGTGAGGCTTCTTCAAAGAGAGAAGAGGGCTCCCAGAGCCAGAAGCTACCCTGTGTCCTTTTGTGACAACCATTCTAAGTCTGAGTCCATTCTCCTTGGAGACCAAGGTTAAGGGGAGAATATACTCTCAACTTGGGAAGTTGTATTTCAATCCTCAAAATAACTTTCAGCAAATACTTATTTATGAAAAGCTAATAGATATTAATTGGTTAGTTGAGTAATTGGAAGATGTTGACTGATCAAATTTTATATATGTAAAACATGAGATAGGGACTCATGAATAATAATTTTAGAAACTCCAATCCTTCTATTTACCCCTAGAAGAGCAATTGTAGCTGCCATCTTGGGAACTAGCCTGAAAATTTGAGTGGGCATTGGAAGGGTGATCCAAGAACCCACGCTTATACATCAGCTCATTTTAGCCTCACAAGTCTATGAGACAAGTGCAACTTGGAGCCATTGTATGAGGAAACAGGATCAGAAACAATAAATGAGTTCTCCATGGTCACAGAGAGACAGAGATAGAATCTGAACTTGGTCTTCCTGACTCTTTGTTCAGTGTGTTAGCCATTCCATCAGTTGGATATTTGTTTATCTGTCCATTCAAGTCAATTTTTCATAGATTTATCATGTCCCTACTATGTGTAATGCATTGGGCTAAATATTGGGGGTGGGGTGTAAAAAGAGGCAAAAATGACACAGAATAGAATAGTTTGAAAGGTGAATGTAGCTATAAAAAAATTTTAATGAGAATTCAAGAACGATTTATTAAAAACCTACCCTGTACAGAATCCTATGCTTTTTTGCTTTGGGGTATGAGAGGCAGTAGAAGGGGCTGAATCTGTATTCATAGGATCACAGTTCAAATATTAGTTATGCTATTTATTACAGGTGTAACCTTGAATGAGTCATTTAACCTCTATGAATCTCACCTCTGAAATTCCTTGTAGTCTAATTCTAATTCCAATTCTAATTTTTCTCAATTCTTTAAATGGCATGTTTAAGAGCTTACTAGAGCTTATCTTAAGCATGTAGCAACAGTATCTTAAACCTGTTAGATTTTTGTAACACCCAACAACAAAATCTGTATTCTTTTGTTCTCGGGAACAGTAAAGGGTCAGAACCTGGTTTGGGTTTCTCTAGATTTTCTAACAGCTCATTGTGATGATCCAAAGTTACAGAAGACTGTCTAAGAATCTGACAGTTAAGGTGTTAACAGGAGGAAGCAAGTCCAGGCTTCTTCTGCTCAAGGACAAAAAGACCTTCAACTTCTGAAATCCTTCCAGAAAAATGAAAACACACCCAGGAAGAATACAGTTACACACAAAACCACTAAAATAATATTGCAATGAGGTTTGGTCATACCCAAAAGATAAACTAAATAACCATGAAACAGCTGTGCATCCTTGAGGAAGTCACTTCCCAGCTCCATTCTGGATTCACAAAAAACTACCAGATTCGGAGTGAAGTTTATTCCAAAATACAGAATATATTTACTGTGTGATCCTGGGCAGATCATTTTAGTTTTGAGTGCCCTGGGCAATATATTGATATTGATAGCAATATATTGATAAAGGAAGCTCCTAGCTAGGGACTTCATGAAGTCATAGATCTAGTCCCCAAAAGATCTAGTTGACTTGTCCCTATCCCAGCATAGCTAGGAATCTTTGGGATCATTGAAATTCAGTTTGTATCAGGTTAGCAGACTAGACAAAGCCTTGGAATAGCAAAATAGTTCATTGGGACAGAATTGTAAAATATTAGGGAAAAAAAATCTGAACATCCATACTTAAAATAGTATAATCTTTTCCCTGATTCCCATAAAGTAGTGTGAAGAGATGGCCATGTCATAAGCACTTCTGCAATTTTTTAACATGTTTTGTTACCTGTTTTCTTTTTTCCAATAAAATGTTCATCTCTCTATAGTTGTCTTAGGATAATGGACTCTGGGTTTCATAATATTGTATAAATTTTTCCTGGGACATTTTCTGAATCTACTATGGTCTATTTTATAATCCACAAAGTATATTTTAGAACTGATACTGTCTGTTAAGTATTTTAAACATTTTTCCCATTGAGCTTTGATTTTAAGATACCAATAAACTCTTGTCAGTCTAATTTCCTTAATAATTTTATGCTCAATGTTTTGTCTGGTGGAAACCAACATATTTGTAAGAATCATCTGGTGTAATGGTTAAATTTGACCTCCAAAATCAATGTAGAAGCAGTTGAACTTTATTTTTCCTCGACGGACATTAAGAATTTTACCTATCATGTCTAAAACTATAATTTTATTAATGTTGAATTATTATTGTTTTTAATATTGAGTTGAGATCTCCAGTCAAACATAGTCAGGAGCAACATTTATGACATTAGACATTGGGGGAAGTTCTAGGGAGACAAAGAATGACAAAAATTAACCATCGCTTCAAACTCATATTCATGTTAGGGAGACAATAGGTAATCAATTTTGTATGCATAAAGTATGCAGAGTAGATTAAAGGCATTTTCAGAAAAAAGGCACATTGAGGGAGGCTAGGAAAGGCCTCTTGTTGAAGACAGGAATTAATCCTGAAGGAAACTGGCTAAACCACAAGATAGAGACAAAGATCATTTCAGGCACGGGGGACAGCTGGTGAAAAGAATTTGAAAAGAAAGATGGAGTGTTATTTGTGAAGAATAACAAAAAAGTTACTGATTCATAGAGTACATGGAGGGAAGTAAGATGTAAGGAGACTGAAAAGGCAGAATGGGTCCAAGCTGTGCAGTGATTTAAGAGCTAAATAGGTGATCTGATATTTTATCCTAGAGGTAATAGGGAGCCAGCCACTGGAGTTTAATGAAGGGGATAACATGTTCAGAGCTGCACTGAGGAAGATCATTTTGGCGGCTGAGTGAGGAGTGAATTGGAGTATGGAGAGACTTGAGGCAAGGTGACCACCAGCAGATTATTGCAATGGAGATGAGGGCTAGCACCAGGGTGGTGACTGTCTCAGAGGAGAGAAGAGGGCATATTCCAAAGAAGTTATGAAGGAACAAGCAACAGGATTTAGAAGCAGATTAGATATGTGGTAGAGGGGTAGAAGAGAATGAGAAGTTGAAGACAAGGTCTAGGTTGTAAGCTTGAGTGAAGGAGAAGATGATGGACAAGAGCAATAGGAAAATTGAGAACATTGAGAGGGTTTGAGAAAAAAGATGACTTTTGTTTTGCACAGTTAAGGTTTCTTATGACTTCCAGTTTGAGATTACCAATAGGCAGTTGCAAATGAGAGCCTAGAGGTCTGGAGATAGATGTGAGAATCATCTCAATATAATTAAATACATGGGAAATGACCTAAATAGAATAAAGAGAGAAAAGAGCAAATGTTATAAAGCAAGAAGAACCAGGACAGATCCTTGGGTGACAACCTAGATGAAGATCCAGCAAAGAATTCTACAAAAGGAATAGTTATGTAGGAGGAAAACCAGAAGACACAAGCGTCATAATGGTTAGACTAGAGAGAGTATCAAGGAGAAGAAGGTGTTCAAAAATATTAAAGGTTGCTGAGAAGTCAAGAAGGATGATGAGTATGGAGAAAAGATTCTTAGATTTGGCAATTAAGAAATCATTTGTTACTTGAGGAAAAAGCTGTTTCAGTAGAATTCTGAGAGTAGTTTTTAGGGAGGAATCCAGGCTACAGAGAATTTAGAAGGAAATGAGAGGAGAGAAAATGGGCGCAGCTTCCTCAAGTTTAGCCATGAAAGGTAGGAGGAAAAGAAGAATATAAGATGGATAGAGCTAATGAGGATATATTTTTTTTATTTTTAGATTTTATTTATTTTGTTTTACAATTCTTCCCCCTAATCTTACTTCCCTTCCCCACCCCCACAGAAGGCAATTTGTCAGTCTTTACGTTGTTTCCATAGTATACATTGATCCAAATTGAGTGTGATGAGAGAGAAATCATATCCTTAAGGAAGAAACATAAAGTATAAAAGATAGCAAGATCAGACAATAAGATATCAGGTTTTCTTTCTAAATTAAAGGAAATGGTTCTTGGACTTTGTTCAAACTCCATGGTTCTTGATCTGGATACAGATGGTATTCTCCATTGCAGACAGCCCCAAATTGTCCCTGATGGTCGCACTGATGGAATGAGTGAGTCCATCAAGGTTGATCATCGCCCCCATGTTGCTGTTAGGGTATACAATGTTTTTCTGGTTCTGCTCATCTCACTCAGCATCAGTTCATGCAAATCCCTCCAGACTTCCCCAAATTCCCATCCCTCCTGGTTTCTAATAGAACAACAGTATTTCATGACATACATAGACCACAGTTTGCTAAGCCATTCCCCAATTGAAGGACATTTACTTGATTTCCAATTCTTTGCCACCACAAACAGGCCTGCTATGAATATTGTTCTACAAGTGATGTTTTTATCCTTTTTTCATCATCTTTTCAGGGTATAGACCCAGTAGTGGTATTGCTGGATCAAAAGGTATGCACATTTTTGTTGCCCTTTGGGCATAGTTCCAAATTTCTCTCCAGAAAGGTTGGATGAGTTCACAGCTCCACCAACAATATAATAGTGTCCCAGTTTCCCACAATCCTTTCAACAATGATCATTATCTTTTCTGGTCATATTGGCCAGTCTTCGGGGTGTGAGGTGGTACCTAAGAGAAGCTTTAATTTGCATTTCTCTAATAAGTAATGATTTAGAGCAATTTTTCATATGACTATGGATTGCTTTGATCTCATCAAAGGCAATTTTTTTTTAGGTTTTTGCAAGGCAATGGGATTAAGTGTCTTGCCCAAGGCCACACAGCTAGGTAATTATTAAGTGTCTGAGGCTGGATTTGAACTCAGGCACTCCTGACACCAGGGCTGGTGCTCTATCTACTGCACCACCTAGCCGCTCCGACAACAGATATATTTGTGGGCAGAGAGAAACAAAATGAGTAAGAAAGGAGGTATGATTGAAGGAGAAATCTGCAGGAGAAGGAGGGCTGGAATGGAATTAATATAGAAGACTTAGCCTTGATAAGGAAAGGGACATCTTTTCATGTGAAATAGGTCTAGGAGAAGAAAATGGGGAAGTATATGTGTGACATGGAGGAGGGGAGATGAGGAAACTCAGTGAATGGCCTTAATTTTTACAGGGCGAGAAGTTGAAATAATGAAGATTTGCACTACCAAAGCCTCAAATTCCTGTGACCAACATGATCCTTGTTAAATGTAAAAACCTAGATGCCTGAGATAGTTTTCATTGAGGCCTTTCAGTAAAATCAGGTTTGAGTTCAGGAGTGCAGACTTCATTTTGCATGAAGTATAAAAGGTACATTAGATAGAGACCTTCTTTCATTACCATTAAGCCTCTTGTTTACACTGTAAGCAGCTATCAATAGCAGATAATCTGACTTTAACTAATGGAATTCACTGGGAACCCTCAATGACAGACCTATTATGTTTGACATCCAATAGACCCCTTTATGTGAGACTCCAACACCCATACATTGAATGTGATATTATTGTTCTACCTTTTTTTTTTTCCATTTTAGCTGGAATCCATAGTGGTCTATGCCATAGCTGTGTAAAATGGAGAAGCATACAAAGAGATGATAATAAAATATTTGAAAGATTTCATATTGGGTTTTGATTTACCTTTTAGCTATCAATTACCAAAAATTTAATTGGGAGTCAGAAAATGGGTTGCTTCCCTCAGTCATATTAACACCAGGTACATATCATTTTGGACTCCATACTTTCCCATGAAAGCCTAAAACTTGTAAAGGAGTTGTTTCACCTCCAAGTATAGTGCTGTGTCTCTGCTTTGAGTGATGGGATGAAAGAAAGCTATTGACAGAGGATGAATTTCTTTTGTAGATCACTCCTGGCTCAGACTATATACCCTGGACTGAATTTTTTAGTTTACTAGTTGAATCTCAAAAACCTAAATTTGCAATAATATTAATAATGGAGGAATTTATTTTGAAGAAAAATACTTCCTCCTCTAAAACGTTATTTATAGACTGATTCAAGATTATATATGATAATATGAAGCAAGATGTCATAAGAGATAGAGAGCCAGTCTTGAAACCAGGATGACACCTCTGGGGCCATCTAGTGTAACATATATCTGAACAAAAATTCTCTATAATAAAGAGGTCAGAGCTGGGAGAATTCAGTGTGGGTTAGGTTGGACAGGGAGAGCTTTTTGAAAGATAGGAAGGATTTGCACTGACAAAGAACAGGGAAAGGTCGTTCCAGGTAGAGGAGAATAACAGAAGTGAAAACACACACAGAGGTAGTGATTAACATGGAAAGCTCCTGGTTCACAGAGGATATAATTGTGCTAGGAGTGGAAAATGCATGTTGGAGAGATGAGATGTAAGAACTCTGAATAAGCCCTCTTTGGAAGACTTTGGAAATAAATGAAACTCTTTGACAATTGTTGAAATAGTCAAATAATTAGGGAAAATATATTGCAAATGCATATCTAATATAAATAGTAACTAGTAAGGAGGAACACTTTAATTTGTTTTTTTTAGGCTTTTTTTTGCAAGGCAAATGGGGTTAAGTGGCTTTCCTATGGCTACATAGCTAGGTAATTATTAAGTGTCTGAGGCTGGATTTGAACTCAAGTACTCCTGACTCCAGGGTCAGTGCTCTATTCACTGAGCCACCTAGCTGCCCCTTAATTTGTTTTTTTTTAAAGGAGTCAACAAAACCATGATTTAATTTTGGATCATTTGAGTAAATGAATCAAAGAAAATCTTAAGTGATTATCTTTTTCCAAGTGAAACATTTCCCAGTCCCTCTGAGATTACCTCTAATTTATTCTGTATGTATTTTATATGTTCGTAATTGTCTGCAGGTTGTCTTCTCCAAACTCCTCCATTATACATTTACCATCACCCTCACCCTAGTTTCTTGAAGGTCCTGGGATCTTGAAATTTCCAACTGGAAGGAGCATAGGTTTAAAGATTAGGAGCTGGAGGAGTCCCGAGAGGCTGTATGGTAGGACACCCTCATTTTATAGTAACTGTGGCTCATGGAGACTAAGAACACACAAGTAGAAAGGCATTTGAGTGGCCATAAGGTCTGTCCCTCTGGCTCCAGAGTCACCATCTTCCCCCTGTACCACTTTGGAAAGAACCTTGGAAATATAGTCTAAATCACTTATTTTCCATATATGAGGAATAAAAGCCCAGACATATTGACCCAAAGTAGCACAATGTTCTTTCTTTTTAAAGAACCCTTTTTTATGGTGAATTTAGCAAACATGAACATTTCAATAAATAAAGAGGAACAGAAAAGAAGATTGTATTTGAAATTGTGAAATTTTAAAAAAATGTTATATCAAAGTGGTGCTTAGTCTTTGGACTGAGCATCCTTGGTCATTCTCACTACATAAGTTCAACAGCACCAACTACTATGCTTATTTTCATTATCTTTTGAACTTCCTTCTGTTCATTTCTAAGCTCTTGAGGGCAGGTACTGTCTTTTGCCTCTTTCTTTTTTTCAATTCTTTAATTTTTTTATTCCCAGCTCTTAACACAGAACGTGATATATAGAAGGTTAAATGAACATTTATTGAATTGAATTATTGAATTTCTAAAACTGTTGCCTAATGTTCTTTCTATCCCACCATGATGCCTCTTCTTCCCCTAAATATCTGATCCCTTGCATAGAGAAGACCATGAGGTCTTTTTCTTACCCTTAGCCAGCACTTGCCTTTTTCCTATTTCAACATCCTTGTGATCTCAGTGAGTGGGCATCCTTCCATGACACATAATAAAATCTATCCATTCTTCCTCATCCTTTATTATAATTATCTATTCCATAGAGCAGCTATGTAGTTAATGGACTTGAAATCTTTCTCTTGGTCTTTTAACCTATGCCGGCCAAACATACAGCCAAGAAACCAGAACTGAGCTGATCGCAAGAGCATATTAGGGAGAAAAAAGGGTGAGGTAGGGGAGGGTTCAATTAGAGCAACAAAGGAGGTAAATGATCAGAGAGTAATTGAGAACTAGGAGTAAATGATAAGAAACTTGTACAGCCCCTGAAATGGTTAAGTTCCCCACCTGTCCTTTCCTTCTCACTTCTTTTTATGACTTCTCCCCTCGAGTGCCCCTTGTACTTTTTCTCTTAGTACGTCAGGAGAAGACACTCTAAAACATCTAATAAATAGTTGCATGTGCTCTTGGTCCTGTGGTCTGAGAGGTGGCAATTAGAGACAATGACCATTTACCATATCTCTGGGCCATGGGGTCCTAGGAGGAGATAGAGCCACATGGCCCAAATCCTAGATACAGCATAGAGGACTTTCTGGAAATAATATCAAACTCCTGGAAGATTGTGGAACTCAACTTTAAGAGAGAGAAGAAAGGAGCTTCTGGACAGCACCAAGCTCTTGGAGAGAAAAGGACCCTAGAATTGGAGGCATGAGAGTCAGTCAATCCTTAAGCATTTATAAAGACCCTACAATGAATACAAAAAAGAGACAAAACACAATCGCTGCCCTCCAGAAGCTTATAATTAAAGGACAAAGATCTGATGATGATGAAGAGGAACAAAATCTTGGATTCTGCCCTCCAGACCATTGTACATTCTTCCGCCAATGGAATGAGGATTGCTCCTACAGCAAAGCAAGTATATTTCCTTTCTGGAGAAATCATACATGCTTAAAGTAGTCTACACGGGTCTTTCGGATGAAGATGAAAATGACTGTACGTGAAAGAGAATTATTTCAGAGCTAATTCAGTAGCTAATTATTTCAGAGATATCAGGGATCATTTATACTGTTTTGCATTTTTCAGAGGAGGAGAGGTGTGTGAAATAAAGGCGATCCCATGACTGACATGTTTTATTACCTTGAATGCTTAAACAGGATGAGTCCTTTGACTCCATATCTATGAAGAATGGTATATGAGTCTGCAGTTTTCTAGAATAAACTCCAGTTAGGGATGAAACAAGTCAAAGAGGGACCTTTTGAATTGTTTAGAAGTCCTCAAGACTGATTCCAGTCCATAGAAATCCAGAGCTTGGGGGTTGTACTAAAATGACTTGGTCACTTTCTCGCCCAAGGTTCTAGTCATTTCTGCTTTAGCAATTGGTCCTTCTTCTCTTACTTGGATTTTTTAAAGGCAGGAACCATTACCAAGTACATAACCATGCACATAGTAGTTACACAATAAATAATAAATGGGTAAATGAAAGAAACCTTTGCATTAAAATTTTGCCAACATAGGGGCCCTGTCCTTTGAGATCTGTTTGGCTTCAGATAGTTATTAAGGCTTAGAAAACCAAACATTTTCATTTCCTCTTCAAAAGACATCATAACCATTTCATTACATCTCTCTCAATGTATTTTCCTGGAAACAGTAAGTCTTGAAAATGTATGAGCAATTCCTATCATGGCTTTTTATTGAAACTAAGATTTTATTTATTTATTTTTTTTGCAGAGGCACAAGTATTTTGTCTGTTATGTTTCACCATTTAACTGCTGGAACATTAGAGAAGGTCTTCAGTATACAATAAATTTTGAAGATATTATTAATAAATTCTTAGAAAAAAATGAAGTTTGAAGTTTTAGTCATTTGAGTCCATTTGTTTGGTGGCCTTTGGAATGGACTTGTCATTCTCTTGAAACAGACCCATTACATACCTGGCCAGCATACTGACAGAATACCATGCAGGATGGGAAAGGTTGTTTCTTTCCCTCTAGAGTGGGTCTGCAGAGTGTTAGCTCTTGTCTTCCCTGGCCAAATGTGTCCACAATCCTGGCTGCACTGCAGTTCTTCAACCAAGTCCTCAGCCTTACAGCCGTACAGTGTCATAAGGAAAAGATGCAGTGAAAATTCAACTTCATTTCAGAAATATTTATGGAGCATCTATAATGGGTGAAAAAAGGCCTGTGTTAGGCCCTGAGGTAAATACACATATTCATCTTAATTCAGCAAACATTTCTTACATCCCTATTTTGCAAATCCCAGAGCTGAATATTGGCTATCAAAAGGCATAAAACAGAACAATCTTTACCCTAAAAAGTTCTATTGATGAATAAAGAAATGAATTTCTGTCCTTGAGAAAATGAAAATTCTCATTGAATCACAGGATGTTAGAGTTGGAAGTGTTCCTCAAGTCTTTCTAGTTCTGTGGTGTCCAATGTGGATTGCGTATACCCACTGGGCATGGGTATGGTGAGGGCAGAGGAGGAGTGGCAGTCAAGTTATTGCATGGGGTTCTAGAAATCCATCTGCAAAATCAAAGTAGATACACTCTCTATAGAATTAATAAATAGTTTTCATGGCAAATTAATTTAATAACATTAACTTCATTAATATTAATTAATAGCATTATTAATATTAATTAATAAAATCCATTAATTTCATTTAATAATATTACTGAATTAATAGCAACTGGCACTTTGAGGCATATGACACTTGGAAGTTTGTCAAATGCTTCACCTACATTTTGTGATTTGAATTATGGTTTTTTTTTGTTTTTTTTTGCAAGGCAGATGGGGTTAAGTGGCTTGCCCAAGGCCACACAGCTAGGTAATTATTAAATGTCTGGATTAAGTGTCTGGATTAAGTGACCAGATTTGAACCCAGGTACTCCTAACTCCAGGGCTGGTGCTTATCCACTGCGCCACCTAGCCGCCCCTGTGATTTGAATTATGTAATGTAATGTAATGTAATGTAATGTAATGTAATGTAATGTAATGTAATGTAATGTAATGATGTATTATAATTACCATTTTATAGATGAGGAGGAAACAGGTTCATGGAATTGAAACCAGGACTTCCTGGTTCTAAGTCCATCACGCTGTCCACTAAACCATATTGATTCTTATTTACAGAAATGGGAAGGAGATTCAGAGTCTTAATGAGAGTTGAAGAGATGGCAGAGAAGCCTAGTTGTTCCTGAGTATGGAAGGACCAGAGTCTATCCCATCTACACAGTCCCTTTAAAATAATATGTATTCCACCTGGGCTGCCTAATTGTGTAGCTCTGGTTTGTGGGTGCATGGACTTATAGTTTTGGATTCTGTCCTATAGGAAACTGTAATTTCCACCTTAAGAGGATCGGGAGAAAGACCTTGGTTGGATACAATATTATATACAATATTATATCTGTCTTTTCCCAAATATTAGTTGAATGCAAGTGCAAGCATGACTTAGAAGAATTATTAGTTTCCCTGATAGTTCCTAAGTTCTGATTGTACAAAAGATCATGATCAATAGGGAACAGTGAGTAAACCCATTTATCTAAGCCAATAGAAATTGGAGAAGTTATACAGATTAGAATATATCAAAAGG
This sequence comes from Macrotis lagotis, assembly GCF_037893015.1. Classification (NCBI taxonomy): domain Eukaryota; kingdom Metazoa; phylum Chordata; class Mammalia; order Peramelemorphia; family Peramelidae; genus Macrotis; species Macrotis lagotis. The sequence goes on from NC_133665.1 coordinate 130,154,854, forward strand.
TGCTCAAAGGACAATAAAACTTTGCATACTCTTTGATCCAATAATATTATTACAATATCCCAAAGAGATCATAAAAATGGGAAAAAGCTCACATGTTCAAAAATATTTATAGCAGCTCTTTTTGTAGTGGCAAAGAATGCTCATCAACTGGGGAATGACTGAACAAGTTATGTTATACACAGATAATAGAGTACTATGTTCTGTAAGAAATCATGAGTGACTGTACTTTAGAGAAGCTTGGAAAGACTTGCATCAATTGATGCTGAGTGAAGTGAACAAAACCAAGAGAGCCTTAACAACCAACATTATGAAATGATCAACCAGGATGGACTTAGCTTCTCTCTGCAGTTCAGAGATCTAGAATAATCCTGAAAGACCTGTTGTGGAAAATGCCCTCCATATCCAGAAGGAAAAAAACTATGCAAGGCAAAGTACATTATGTTCACTTTTTAAAACTTTTTTTATGTTTTTTCTTTCTTATTCATGTTTTTTCTCCTTAGTTCTAATTCTTCTTTCACAATATGACCAATATGGAAATATTAGTCATGTTAAACATGACTGTATAATTACCAGATTGTTCACTGCCATGGGGACGGGGGAGGAAAGGGAGGGTGGTAGAAAATGTGCAACTCATAAACTTGCAAATGGGTGAATGTTGAAAACTATTTTTGTGTGAAGTGAAGAAATAAAATTAAAAAATTTTAAAAAGTACACACAGGAATGAATCAATGCTTTAAATTGGAGTGAGATGAGATTTTAGGGTAAACCAATAGAGATGGCCATATCTTACCCAAGGTGGTCCATTCTATTAGTATCTGTGGAGACAAATTGGAAATCAAGGACATATTAAAAAGACTATTCCTTTATGTTTGCAGCTTCTCACTCCTGATTTCTCTCCAGGAAAATTTCTGGAACCACTTCTGTTTCTCAAAGCTCTGGCCCTAATTTTCTCTTTTTATGCTGATGGACAGCATCACATTCCACTTATTCTCTGCCAATTAGGAGTCCCTTCATAGATTCAGCAACATTCCAAATGAGCCAAAGCTTTTTATAATTATGCATTTTAAACATTAAGGAATAGTTATAGTACAATTACTTCAATAGAAGGAGTGGGGAACAGGTGAAGAGGTCTAGCCCTTAAAATTTATTGACCTGAAAAAAATCCTCATGTTTGGAAAATTCAAGAACCTCTATTCTACTTGAACACTAACAATAACATATCTTTCTCAAGGTCACAAAGCTAGTAAAGAGCCAAACCTAGGATTATAACCCACTTTTTGCTTTATTGGAAACTCCCTATGCTGGGGTGTTCTTCTGTCTTCTGCTTCTCAAAATCCAGTCAAGCTCCAATGGCAATGGAAAATCTTTCCTGTTCTCTGCAATGAGCAGTCTTCCCCTCCCCCATTACTTTGCATTTACTGTGTCTATATTTTAAATTTACTTCTCTACTCTCATTTCCTATCTCCATACCATAGAACATAATTGCCTTGAGATCAGGAAATTTTTTTCTTTGTTGATTTTGTATCCTTGGGTCCTTTGCAGTGTCTAAGACATACAGTAGGTACTCAATAAATGCCTTTCCTAAATGAAAATTTTAAAAAAATGTGTGATTCTTGAAGATTTAGGGAGATTGATTTAGGGAGAAGGGGGATCAAATGTTTTCTTCATGTTGGGATGACAGAGCAGTTTATAAACCTGCAGTTTGTTCTGAAATATCTAAGGGCCAGGAAAAATCCCCAGAAGATTGGTCCAGCAGCTGGTGCCTCTCTCAATAGCCTGTTTTTGGTCCATCACAGGCTTCAGGTCTGGGCCACTTCATCCTGTTCTTTGTCGGTCCCGGTGGCGGTTGTCACGTTCATGGTCTCTCCCATGACTCCTCTGTTTGTCTAAGTCTGCTGGTGAAGTTTCTTTCAATCAGCTCTCTCTGCCTCTGGTTCCTGTTAGAGCTTGTCTGAATGGAAGCTATTAAAAGGGGGTGTTTTATCTGTTGATTCAGCAAGGAGGAAAGCATTTCCAAATAGCCAAGGAGCTGATGGAGGGATCATGCTTTCTGTCAGATTTTGCCACTTTTGTCTTGTTTGGCTCAGAACAGTATTTACCACATTTTGACCTTCCTTGGTTAAGTTAAACAGAAAATTGTTGCATGCTCCATGGAGTCCACCTGACCTGATGTCATCGTAAATGCTTTTCTTCCTTTATGGGTTCTTCTTTCCCTACTTCCCCCAGTAGGGAATGGGGGGGGAAGGGCCCCTGCTCCCAAGGAGGGAAAGGTGAGCCTTAGCCTTTACCACAGAAGGGTAGCTAGAGAGTGAAAGAACAAAGTATAGATATTTTCTTTTTTTTCATTTTTTAAAAATTTTATAAAAAATTTTATTTGTTTTCCAATTACATTCAAAGGTAGTTTCTACCAATCACTTTTTTTGCAAGGTTTTGAATTTTACAATTTTTCCTCCTCCTTTCCTTCCCTCCCCCCACCCCAACATGAAGCAATCTGATGTAGTCTTTACATTTGTTTCCATGATACATATGAATGTGTTGAGAGAAAAAAACTGATCCAAAAGGAAGAAAGAAAACATTAGAGATAGCAAAATTAAGAAATGTATATGACAACTTTTAAAAATTGAAGATAATGGGCTTTGGTCTTTGTTCAAACTCCACAATTCCTTCTCTGGATACACATGATATTCTCTGTCACAGATTCCGTAAAATTGTCCCAGATTGTTGCACTGATGGAGTGAGCAAGTCTGTTAAGGTTGATCATCACCCCCATATTGTTGTTAGGTTGTATAATGTTCTTTTGGTTCTGTTCATCTCATTCAACATCAATTCATGCAAGACTTTCCAGGTTTTTCCAAAATCCAGTCCCTTGTGATTTCTTATAGAACACTAGTATTCTATCACATTCATATACCACAATTTGTTCAGCCATTCCCTAATAGTCATCTCATCAATTTCCAATTCTTTGCTAACACAAATAGAGCTGCTACGAGTTTGCACATGTGGAGTTTTTACCCTTTTTCATGATCCCTTTAGGGTATACTCAGTAGTGGTATTGCTGAATCAAAGAGTATGCACATTTTAATTGTCCTTTGGGCATAATTCCAAATTGCTCTCCAGAAAGGCTGGATCATTTCACAGCTCCACTAACAATGCATCAGTGTCCCAGATTTCCCACACCCCTTCCAACATTAATCATTATCCTCTCTGGACATATTGGCCAATCTGAGAGACGTGAGGTGGTACCTCAGAGATGCTTTAATTTGCATTCCTCTAATTAATAATGATTTAGAGCAATTTTTCATATGATTCTAGATAACTTTGATTTCCTTATCTGAGAATTGCCTTTGCATATCCTTTGACCATTTGTCAATTGGGGAATGACTTGCTTTTTTTATTTAAATAAATTTGACTCAATTCTCTATATATTTTAGAAATGAATCCTTTGTCAAAAACATTAGTTGTAAAAATTGTTTCCCAATTTACTACATTTCTTATGATCTTGGTTATAGTGATTTTGTTTGTACGAAAGCTTTTTAAATTAATGTAATTAAAACTATCCAGTTTGTTTTTTTATAATGTTCTCTATCTCTTTTTTGGTCATAACTGCTTCCTTTCCCATAGATCTGACAGGTAAACTATTCCTTGTTTTCTTAATATGCTTATAATATTGTCTTTTATGTCTAAATCCTGCACCCACCTTGCAGATTAACCAATATGACCAGAGAGGATAATGATTAATGTTGGAAGGGGTGTGGGAAATCTGAGACACTGATGTATTGCTGTGGAGCTGTGAACTGATCCAGCCTTTCTGGAGAGCAATTTGGAATTATGCCCAAAGGACAATTAAAATGTGCATCCCCTTTGATCCAGCAATACCACTACTGAGTCTATACCCTGATGAGGTCATGGAAAGGGATAAAAGCATCATTTGTACAAATTTATTTGTACAAATAGCAGCCCTGTTTGTGGTGACTTAGAATTGTAAATCAAGAGGATGTCCTTCAATTGGAGAATGGCTGAACAAACTGTGGTATATGTACATTATGGAACACTATTGTTCTATTAGAAACCAGGAGTGATGGGAATACAGGGAAGCCTGGAAGGATTTGTATGAACTGATGCTGAGTGAGATGAGCAGAACCAGAAGAACATTGTACATCATAACAGCAACATAGGGGTGATGATCAATCTTAATGAACTTGCTCATTCCATCAGTGCAACAATCAAGCACAGTTTGGAGGTATCTGTGATGGAGAATACCATCTGTATCCAGAGAAAGAAATGTGGAGTTTAAACAAAGACCAAAGACTATTACCTTTAATGTAAAAAACCCCATTATCTTATTATGTAATTTTGCTATCTCTAATACTTTTTTTCCTTAAGGATATAATTTCTCCTTCATCACATTCAACTTAGGTCAATTATACCATGGAAGCAATGTAAAGACTAATAGACTTCCTTCTGTTGGGGGTGGGGGAAGGGAAGTGAGATTAGGGGAAAAATTCTAAAATTCAAAATAAATAAATAAATAAATTTAAAAAAAAAAGGAAATCAGGAGGGATGGGATATCAGAGAAGCTTGAAGAAGCCTGGGAAAAACTTGAATGAATTGATGCTGGTCAAGATGAATAGAAACAGAAGAACATTCTACCCTAACAACAACATGGGGTGATGATCAACCTTATTGGACTTGCTTATTCCATCAGTGCAATAATCAGGGACAATTTTAGGGTATCTGTATTGGAGAATACATCTGCATCCAGAGAAAGAACTGTGGAGTTTAAACAAAGACCAAAGATTATTATCTTCAATTTTTTAAAAATAAAGTTGTCTCATGCAGCACATAATTTTCCTATCTCTAATATTTTATTGCTTCCTCAAGCATATGTTTTTTCTCTCAGCACATTCAATTTTGATCAATGCATAGCATGGAAACAATGTAAAAATTATCAGACTGCTTTCTGTGGGGAGCGTGGGGGGAGGGAAGGAGGGGTGGGAGCAAATTGTAAAATTTAAAACCTCACAAAAATGATAGGTAGAAAGTACTATTGTATATAATTTGAAAACAACTAAAATATTTATTAAAAATTAAATCTTGCACCCTTTTAGACCTTACCTTGGTTTAGGGTGTGAGATGTTGGTCTAATCCTAGTTTCTGCCAACTATCCACCAGTTTTCCCAGCAGTTTTTGTTGAAGAGTGAGTTCTTATTCCAGAAGCTGGACTCTTTCAGTTTATCAAAGAGTAGATTATGATAGCCATTTCCTGCTGTCTCTTTTGTACCTAAATCTATTGCACTGTTTCTTAAATCCCTAGATATTCTTTTGTTTGTTTGTTTTTGTTTTTAGGTTTTTTGCCAGGCAAATGGGTTAAGTGGCTTGCCCAAGGTAATTATTAAATGTCTGAGGCCGGATTTGAACTCAGGTGCTCCTGACTCCAGGGCGGGGGTGCCCTAGGTAGTCTTGACTTTTTGTTCCTCCATATGAATTTAGTTATTATTTTTCCTAGCTCACTGAAGTAATTTTTTTGAAGTTTGCTTGATAAGAAATTTAATTTAGGTAGAATTGTCATTTTTTATTAGATTAACGTGACCTATCCATGAGCAGGTGTTATTTGCCCAGTTATTTAGATAAGGTTTTATTTATGTGAAAAGTGTTTTATAGTTGTTTTCATAGAGTTTCTGAGTCTGAGACAATTTTATATCGTCCGAAGTTATTTTAAATGGGATTTCTCTTTCTATCTCTTACTGCTGTGTCTTGTTAGTAATATGTAGAAATGCAGAGGATTTATGTGAGTTTATTTTATACCCTGCTGAAGTTTGCTAAAGTTGCTAATTGTTTCCAGTAGTTTTTCAAGATGATTTTTTTAGGGTTCTCTAGGTACGCCATCATAACATTTTTATTCTTTTTTAATATTTAATATTTATTTATTCTCATTTTGTACAAATTTTTTTATGCATTAATAAAATATTCTTGTTTAAGAGTAAACAAAAAACCCCCTCCTCCCAAAAAATATAGACTCACTTGAGTGATAAAGTAAAGGGGAGAGAAAAAATTAAAATTAAAAAAAATAATAGTAGTAATTGTAGGTATGGCCAGGTGGCACAGTAGATGGAGCACCAGCCCTGGAGTCATGAGCACCCAAGCCCACATCTGGCCCCATACACCCATCGGTCACCCAGCCTTGTGACATGCAAGCCACCCAAACCCCACTGCCCTGCAAAAACCAAAAACAAGAAAAAAACCCCCAAATAAAATAAAATAGTAATAATAGTAGGGGTGATTAGGTGGCAAACAGAGCATTGGCCCTTGAGCCAGGAGTACCTGGGTCCAAATCCGGCCTCAGACACCCAACAATCACCCTGCTATGTGGCCCCAGGCAGGCCACCCAGCCCCATTTGCCCTGCACCCCCCCAAAAATAATAATAATAAAAAATGTGCTTGAGTCTTTGTTCTAACACCAACAACTCTGTCGTGAGTGGGTCACATTCTTTCTGATAAGTCCATGGCAAAAGTCACTCCCATATTTTTCCACTGTTTCCATTGCTGATCGCAACTCCCTCCTTCAGTATTTCTCCACTACCATGTACTATATTTTCTCTCTCCTTTCACTCTGACTCTGCTGTAGGGTCGCTGAATGGTGCAGCAGACAGATCCCTGGTCCTGGGGCCAAGAGGCCTTGAGCCCCCTACCACCCCTTAGGCCCAGCATCCACCTAGCCCTATGGTAGCAGAAAGGCCATCCAATCCCAGCCCCTTGCAAGAAGTAAAAAAGAAAATGTGTTATATCTGACCACTCTCCCCCCGTGGTCCATCCTCTCCTCTATCACTCACATCACCCCCCTTCCCCCTGTCCCCCCCTCCTTCTTACTCCAGATGCCTATACCCCATTGAGTATATATGCTGTTTCCTCTCCTAGCCACCTCTGATGAGAGCGAAGATTCCTTCATTCCCCCTTGCCTTCCCCCTCCCATATCATTGCAATAGCTCATTGTAATAAAGAAAAATCTTATTATATGAAATATCTTGGCTTATTCCCCCTCTCCTTTTTCTTTCTCCCATTACATTTCCCTTTTTTCTATTGACTCCATTTTTACTCCATATTTTATCTTCGAATTCAGCTTTCTCCTGTGCTTCAATTACAAAAGCTCCCTCTACCTGCTCTATTAACTGAGAAGGTTCATATGAGTATTATCAGTGTCATTTTTCTATGCAGGAATACATGCAGTTCATCCTCATTAAGTCCCTCATATTTTCCCCCTCTCCTCCAATCTCTATGCTTCACCTGAGTCCTGTACCTGAAGATCAAACCTTCTGTTCAGGTCTGGCCATTCCAACAGGAACATTTGAAATTCCCCTGGTTCATTGAAAGTTCATCTTTTTCCCTGGAAGAGGACATTCAGCCTTGCTGGGTAGTTCATTCTTGGCTGCATTCTAAGCTCTTTTGCCTTCTGGTATATTATATTCCAAGCCCTATGAGCTTCCAATGTAGTTGCTGCTAAGTCCTGTGTGATCCTGACTGCAGCTCCACAATATTTGAACTGTGTCCTTCTGGCTGCTTATAATATTTTCTCTTTGACTTGGGAGTTCTGGAATTTGGCTATAATATTCCTAGGGGTTGGTTTTTTGGGATCTCTTTCTCGGGAGGATCGGTGGATTCTCTCCATTTCTATTTTGCCCTCTGCTTCTAGAATATCAGGGCAATTTTTCTGTGGTAATTCTTTGAAAATGATGTCAAGGCTCTTTTCCTGATCATGAATTTCAGGTATTCCAATAATTTTTGAATTATCTTTCCTAAGTCTGTTTTCCATATCAGTTGTTTTTTCAATGAGATATTTCACATTTTCTTCTAATTTTTCATTTTTTTTGTTTTGACGTATCAATTCCTGATTTCTGTTAAATTTGTCAATCTCCCTGAATTCTATTCTTTGTCTGAAGGATCTGTTCTCCTCAGAGAGTTTTCTTATCTCTTTTTCCGTCTGGCCCATTTTGCTTTTTAAAGCATTCTTCTCCTCAATAACTTTTTGAACTGTTTTATCCATTTGACCTAAGCTGGTTTTTAGCGTGCTATTTTCTTCAGCATTTTTTTGGATTTCCTTGACTAAGCTGCTGACTTCATTTTCATGTTTTTCCTGCATCTCTCTCCTTTCTTTTCCTAGTTTTTCTTCCAACTCCCTCATTTGATTTTCAAAGTCTTTTTTGAGCTCTGTCATAGCCTGAGCCCAATTTCTATTTTTCTTGGAGTCTTTAGATGCAGGAGCTTGTGCTTCCTCATCTTCAGACTGAGTATATTGATCCTTCTTGGGTTCATAGATAATGTATTTCTCAATGGTGTTTCTCTTGTTTCCTCTGCTTGCTCATTTTCCCAGTCTAAGCCTGTTTTTAGGGTGCTTCCTGAGCTTTTGGGACACTCCCACAAGGGTCTCAGTGTGTGAGGCTCTGTCTTCCCTCCTGGTCTGTAAATGACCACAAGCTCCCCCCTTCTGCCACAGGGCTCAGGTTGGGGGGCTGTGCTGTTCTATGGGGGGGCCCTGGACTGTGAGCAGGATCTGAATGTGGTCAGAGCCCCAGAATCCTGTTCCAGGGGCAGAGGACAGAGCTCTGCAGTCTCTCTCTCTCTCTCTCTCTCTCTCTCTCTCTCTCTCTCTCTCTCTCTTCACTCCCCTCCCTAGGTTCAATGGGCTTATGCCCTAGGGGCCTCCTGCTTACTGGCTCCCCTTGCTTCTGTTTCCTGGATCTGGAATGCAGTGGCCAAGCAGCTTGCTGTGTGCCCTGAGGGCTGGGCTTCACATGCAGAGGTCCCCCCACTGTTCCCCCAATTTGTGCTTGGTGCTCACCGGGGTGCAGGTCAGGAAACTCCTGTACTGCTGTGAGCTGCGGCTCCTAGTGCCCTGGGACTGCCTCCGGGAAGCTGAAGTTCTTTTGCTCTGGCGGGCCACCCCTCCGGTGGGCCGCCCCTCCAACCCCGGGGAGCAGAGGCTTTCTGCTCTTTTCCAGGTTACCTTGAGTAGGAGAACTGCCTCATTGCGTCCCTCTGTGGGTTTTGTCTCTCGAAAATGTAGTTAGAGTCCTTAGTTTCAAAGATTTATGAGAGAGTGCCTAGGACATGATCCACTCTTGTCACCATCTTGGCTCTGCCCTCACCATCATATCATTTGCATAATTTTTCAATTTTTTCTTTTCTTATTGCATTGGGAATGCTTCTAGTTTATCCCCATTTCATATAATGCTTGTTTATGCTTTCAGAGAGATACTCCTTATCATTCTAAGGAACAATCCATTTATTCCTATACTCTCTAGGGTTTTTAGTAGGAATGGGTGTTGTATTTTGTCAAAGACTTTTTCAGCATCTATTGAGATAATCATGATTTCCTTTAGGTTTGTTATTGATATAGCCAATTATGCTGATAGTTTTCTGTTATTGAACCAACTCTGCATTCCTGGAATAAATCATACTTGGTCATAGTGTATTATCCTAGTGATAACTTGCTGTAATTGCTTTGCTAATAAGGTTTGGACATTTTCTTTGAAGTCTGGAGAAAGCAGGATTGGATTCAGCTGAATCTGATTTTGGGAGACATTTGGAGAAGCAAAATCAAAGAACCAGGGTGAGATGGAGAAATGGATATGGATTCCCAAGCCTGAGAATCATCACTCAGCATATTACTCAATTGGACCTCCAACTCTGACCTGAAAATTTCTCCAGAGAGTGAGAGAATAGGAATGAGTCATAGACTTCTGAAATTTAGAGCATCAAACCCAAACTTAAATTTCTATAGAGGAAAGAAGTCCGGCATTGGGGAGAGACATTCAAATATCTCCTTTAATTAATCCTACCTGAGTTTCCTTAGGCAAATTACTTCTAGTGATTCTACATCCATGTGTAAAATGAGGAAGATTGGGTTTAGTGATCACTAAGAGTTAGACCCTTCACATCTTAAACTGAGGATCCCATAACCTCTTTGAAATGACATAGGAAGCTTTCCAGTTACAATTTAAAGACATTATAAAATAAAATACAAACCACTTTATTTGGCTTATAAAACCCTCCATAACCTGTCCCCAACCAATCTGTGCAGTCTCATATCTTAGTTCCCTTCCCACACTCCATGATCTAGTCAAACTAGTCTTACTATTTTACATACACTGAACTCCATTTCCAACCTTCTTGCCTCTGTATCAGGTGTCCGTCATGCTCAGAATGTTCTCCCTCTTCACCTCCACCTCATAGAAGATTCAGCTCAAGCAATAACTTCCATTTGAAGATGCTCCCAGACACAAGTGCCCTTTCTCCCTAAGTTACTTTGCCTTTATATATACATATGTATGTATATGTATATGTATATGAAGATTCATATTGACATAACACCAGCTCTTTGGGAGCATGAACAGTTTTATTTTTTGTCTTACTATTTCCAGTCCTGTAGACACTTAAGAAATGCTGAATGTTTATTAAAGGCTGAGATTTAAACCTTGCCTAACTCTACACAATACTTCTTTTCTATTAGCTCAGGACCATAAATTTTAGAATTGGATGAGACCTCAGAGATTACCTGATTCAAATGCTCCTTTAACAGAGATTTGTATTCTTTCAAACTCATAAAATTTCATGTCTGTAATAGTCATTTCTGAAAGATGTGCAAAATAATGGATAGAGACAATTCCTATGATTTTGCCCATATAGTGTACTCTCAGATGAGGTCCCTCCCTCTGCCAGAGTGGATCTGCATATTCTCTAACCCCTTAGTTAGACTTGCTCATTCCCAGGAGAGGATTAATGATTTGCCAGTCAGAGGTTGCACAGCCAGTCTATCTCAGAGGTGGGATTTGAACCCAAGTCTTCCTGACTCTTCTACCTGAATCAATTGCCTAAAGCCAAATGGATGATGTGCTTTAAACAAACAAACATAAAAAGATCCTGGGTCTATGGGCAAAAAGTTATGGACCAGAATCCTTGTTGACAACAAAGTCAATGCCCTGTATGTCCCTTAACAACCTGAGTAGTGGGTAGAGTTCACCCAACTGGTTTTCTTATCACATAAATATGTAAATTCTATCTACCTCTACTAGGTGAAGCTGAACCTCAGCTGCTATTAGTTTTCTAAATACTTGGCAAATATCCTTTATGAGGATTAGACAGGGAAAGTCGTTGGATTTGGATTCAGGAGATCCAGTTCTCTGCCAACATCTAGTCAAGACAACTCAACAAGTATTTTTCAGCATTTTCTGTTGCTAAGAACTAGAAATACAACATGAGCAAATATAAAGATGGCCTCTGACCTAAAGGATCTTATATTTGAATGAAGGAAGACAACACATAGAAGGAAGATGAAAAAGTGTTGGGGATGGAGATGGTACCTATTGTAAGGAAGGGGGTGGACACGGTGGAGAAAGAAGTCAGAAAAATCAGAAATGGAGCCCAGAGAGGAATGGGGTGACCAGGCCTGGACACTTTGCACAGGTTGCTTTACATCTCTGGGCCTCTGTTTCCTAATCTGTAAAATGTATATGTACATGTACATGTACATGTACATGTACATGTATATGTATATGTATATGTATATATAAATAATGTACTTGCCTACCTATCTCTTGCTGTTACTGAGAGGAAAGCACAAAGGGATATCTTTATAGAGGTAGGATATCTTCTGGCTATCATCGGGTCTAGGGTAGGTCTTTAAAAATACAACTAGGAATTACAACCATAAAAATATCTCCTGATATTTCTATACCATTACCTTCCTTTCTGGCATTTCACTTAATTCTATTCCAATTTTGACCCCTGTGATATAGCCTTAGTTTTCTTTCCAGTCTTCATTCTCTACTTCATTGATTTCTCTTCTTCCTCTTATCCCCTCCATGTGGTTAAGTTCCCAAGATTCTGTATTCCCTCTCCCACATTGCATTATCCTTTAATGAGTTCGTTGACTTACAGAATTTCAATCCTTACACGGGAAAGTGATTCATTCCACTTTTCTTCCCTTTTCATACTGTGAGTAATATAATCCTGACAATAGTCAGAGCCTTTCCCTCCAAAAAAATTGTCTTGAATTTATTTTTCATATGTTTAATTTTTTAAAAAAATTTTGCAAGGCAATAGAGTGAAATGACTTGCCCAAGGTCAATTATTTACCAGATTATTTACCCTGCCTCATTCTGTACAGGAAAAGGTTTCCAATCAAGCAGGCTGGGTTTTTGTGAAGTCATTAATCATTAGCACCCCTAGGTGAAACTCTCCCTAATTCACCTGCCCCTTCCCACAGAGCTCTTTCCCAGTTCTGTTTAGCTTATATCATCATTGGGAAATAATTAGGTCTACACTGACAAAGTGAAGTGTGTCATAGAATAAGAGGTTCATGGATTAAGACCAGGAAGGAAACTCAAAGGTCATCGGGTCCGTTTTGTAATGGGGAAGCTGAGGCACAGAGGAGGTAGATGACTTGGCCAAGGTCATTCAGGTCAAAAGAAGCAGACTTCTGCAGTCAATTCTGCAACTTATACCTACAACTTATACCTAATTGACCTGTACAGGTCAATTATTTACCAATTATTAAGTGTCTGAGGTTGGATTTGAAGTCATGTCCTCCTGACTCCAGGGCCACCCAGCTGTCCCTTGCATATGCTTAAATTAAAGGCAATATAGTACAATAGAAAGAGTATTAACTCTGAAGTCAAAGTCAAAATCTGGCTCTCTTATAGTCTAGGTCACCTTGTGCCAGCCCTTTAACTTTTAAGAATCTCAGTTTACTTATCTGTGAAATAATAGCTAGAATTTATTCAGAACCTTAATATTTGCAATGTTTTATAGATATTATCTTATTTTATCTTCACAGTATCCTTGGAAAGAAGCACTATTATGTCCTCATTTTAATAGATGAGGAAACTGTATTACAGTTTTCTTAAATAATTTTACCTCCCTCCTAATATTTTGAGAATTAAGTAAGATAATATATGTAAAATACTTAGACTATCATCTGGTCCATAGGAAACACTTAACAAACATTAGTCCCTATACCTATACCAGTTCCTTCCTCTGATCCCTACTAACTGGATGATCATGGATAAAAAATCTTGAAGAAATAGGTCTTCGGTATCCTCATCTATAATATTGCCGTGATGATGATGATGATGATGATGATGATGATGATGATGGTTGCATGACTTTTCTCTTTGGGTTTTTGGTGAGTATCAGATGACATAATGCATATAATTTTTATGGTTTGCACAACAACTTCCTTCTAGAAATTTTTGATCTCAATTTTATAGAGGAAGATTTTGGTCATTACTGTCAGATGAAAGAATTATATTCATGACAGAAAAGTAACTTTATTAATGAGTTCATGATAGAAAAAGAGGAAAAATAGAGTCTGATATGTACCTTAGATTTGGGGAAAATAGATTTCAAGAGGTTGAGAAAGAGAAGGTGAGAGCTTAATGCCTTTGTATTCTTCAGGATAATTTAGTCCAATATAATTGGGAAATGCTCAGGGATGAAAATATGAAAACAAGAACAGAAATGATTCCAATAAGGAGGTAAAGACAGAATTGTGCAAAGAAACCTATGTACCTACAAAGGGAACACATAGACCAAATCAATTTTTTTTTAAGAAATGTAGAAAAGCTGAAAGTAAAGACTAGAAGAGACAAGTAAATACAAATGAGTAGCATCTTCTTGTAGTGAGTGTCATAACAGTAAAGTTCAATAGCTGAGGAATTTATGCAAATTAAAAAGAAAAGCAAATTATATAATAAAGGTTTGTACATTCAATCCTCTTGTTTGTATATGGAAACATTCACTTTTACTTGGGGTTGGCTAAATTCAGAGTCAAAAGAGTTTTAGGAGAACTACCACCCCAAATGAGCTGTGACATTGTTACTGAATGTTAAACATGAGAAAAAAGGGGGTTTTGAAAGAGTTGCATGGGCAAAAGAGGATGAAAAAAGGGAACAATCCTTCTTCTTGGGCAGATGGATTGGTGAAAATGAATGCTAGAGATGATGCAGAATTTTTCCATCTCCTATTTTGGGTGTTCTCTATGCTAATGAGAAAGATCATTGGTAGGTAGTTGGAGCTGATAGCTAAGTGAAGAGATGGTATAAGAGAATTTAATTGCTTTCAATAAGTCCAAGTCATGAGGCCAAGGCAGAGTATGAGAAAAATGTACAGATATGAGAGAATACAGGACTAGGATGGCAAATATTCCAATTTTAAAAATAAAAAAGAAAGAAGTTTTCAAATTATCAGTAAAGTGGCAAATATTTTCTAAGTGGGGTGGAGAGAGGAGGTGGAAGGAGATTACATGGAAGCAAGGCAGATGACATGCTCCTATACTGGTCTCAATGGGATGCTGTATAGGCTGGACCTGCTAGATAAAGAGAAGACTGAGCTAAGAATTGATTCTTCTCCTGTTCAACACAGGGAAACTTTGTGGATATGGTTCCCAAGCTTGAGTGGATTGGTTTTTCAGGGTGATGGGTGGGGGGCAAGATCTCTGGAAGACATAGATAATTCGGAGCATATCCATAAGATGGTGAGTAGGATTATGAAAGGCCTGCAGAACCTGAGGTCCATATGAGAATAAATGGAAGGAAATGAAACTACTGAATCCAAAGAAGAGAAGACTTGGAACAAGGAGTAGGGACAAGAGGAAGGACATAAAAGCTGTTTCTAAGGCTAAAATTCTGTTCTATTCAAGATGAGTTAGAGTGATTTATTCTGCTTGAACCCAGAAGGAAGAACTAATAGGTATAAGTTGCAGAATTGACTGCAGAAGTCTGCTTCTTTTGACCTGAATGACCTTGGCCAAGTCATCTACCTCCTCTGTGCCTCAGCTTCCCCATTACAAAACGGACCAGATGACCTTTGAGTTTCCTTCCTTGTCTTAATCCATGAACCTCTTATTCCATGACACACTTCATTTTGTCAGTGTAGACCTAATTATTTCCCAATGATGATATAAGCTAAACAGAACTGGGAAAGAGCTCTGTGGGAAGGGGCAGGTGAATTAGGGAGAGTTTCACCTAGGGGTGCTAATGATTAATGACTTCACAAAAACCCAGCCTGCTTGATTGGAAACCTTTTCCTGTACAGAATGAGGCAGGGAGCCTGCAAGACTTCATTCAACTAACCAAGGAAACACTGTGAAATGTAACGGTTTTATTGAATTTAATTTTTGAAAACGTTTCCAGTAAACCTCAAAAGGGAAATGAGATTGGATTTTAAGCTTATCTGAAAAGTGTTTCTTTCTGGTAAATAATAAGTGCCTGATAAATGCTTGTTAAGCACGGTGGCTAAACGTTCGTCTCAGGTTGCTATTGGCAGGATGGCTTGGACTATGAGAACTTGTGGAAAATGGAGACTACTACTCTGGAATTCCAGAGATATATTTATCTTCTCTCTCCCTCCACTACCCATAAGAACCATTCATTCACTGATTCAACAACCAATTATTAAGTGACTTCTATTTGCTTTGGTCTAAGGTTCTAGGCATTAGGTAAACCAAGCCCAAGTCAAAGATGATGATAATGATAATGATGATGATGATGATGATGATGATGATGATGATGATGATGATGGTGATGGTGATGATGATGGTGATGATGATATTTGTCCTTCATTTTTGAAGAAGACCTTGACATCAGAGAGGTGATGCCATAGCATGCCCTTGAACTGGATCTGAGTCAGGGTTGTGCTTTGCTAAGTCACCAGACTCACTATCTCCTCGAGAGTTTGGATATGGAGCAGGATAATTGGAGATGGCTCTGGATTGGAGGTAATCAGGGTTAAGTGACTTGCCTAAGGTCACACAGGTAGGAAGTATCTGAGGCAAGATTTGAATTAGATCCTCCTGACTCCAGGACAGATGCTCTATCCTCTGTTGGACAATAATGCTACTTGATCTAAATTCCAAAAAGATCATAAAAAGAGACCCACATGTACAAAAATATTTATAGAAGCTCTCTTTTGTAGTAGTAAAGAATATCTATTGAAGGGATGTCCCTCAGTTGGGGAATGGCCAAACAAGCTATGGTATGTGAATGCTTGGATTGCTCTTGTTCTCTAAGAAATCATGAGTGGTCTGACTTCAGAAAAGCCTGGGAAGACTTGCATGAAGTGATGTTGAATGAAGTGAAAGAAACCAGTTGAATTTTGTATACACCAAGAGCAACATTGTGAGGTGATCAGCTATGATGGACTTAGCTCCTGTCAGCAATTCAGTGATCAAGGACAATCTTAAGAGATTTGGTGATGGAAATTTCCATCCATATCCAGAGAAAATCCATAGATTCTGAATGCAGAGCAAAGCATACTTTGTTCTCTTTTTAAAACTTCTATTCTTTCTTTCTCATGGCTTTCCCTCCCTTAGTTCTAATTCTTCTTTCATAACATGGAAATAATGTTAAACACTATTATACATGTACAATCCATATCATGGGGAAGAGGGAGGGAAGGGAAGGAGGTAGAAGAATGTGGAACTCAAAAGCTGACTAAAGGATGAATATTGAAAACTACCTTTACATATAATTAGGAAATAAATTAATTAAATTCTATCCACTGCTTGGCAAACCTTAAAGGTAGGATTACCTTAAAGCTATTATAAATATTAGCAATCATCCTCATTATTATCCTAGGAGCTTACAATTGAGAAATGATACTTATACAGATAAGTAATTACAAAATGTAATCAAAGCCATTTCTTAGTTATTTCAACAGTGGGTTAGCAGAGAGGAGGATAAGAGAAATCCCTTTTTGGGGAGATGGCATTTGAGTAAGCCTTAAAGGAAGCTAGGAGTTTCAAAAGGTGGGAACGAAGGGGGGGCACATTCCCAGCATTCAGAACAACTTTTACAAAGATGTGGAGGTGGGAGATAGATGATTCCACACTGGGAATAGTAGTTTTAATAAAAGGTAAAGAATATAGGAAAGAGATTAATGTGTAATTAATAGGGCAAACCCACAAAAACTTGCACCCCTCCTAGATTACTAATCTAGGTTCCAAGTAAACACCACAGAATCTAAACCTCTTCCTGTACTTAGAGAATCTTTGGCATTGGCCCCTGAGGGAAGCAAAGCCTAGAGTGGCTGAAGGATGCTTCATGTTCCATTACAATTTTCTTGCCCCATGCCCAAGAAACCCTATGAGAAGGGTTCTACTTTGCCTTTTATAGTCATTATAAGAATGGGATTCCTAACCCCAAACTCTAGCCCCAATCCTAGATGTGTTGGGAGCTCATCTGCATGTTACAGTACTGTCCCCTCATTTGTCAGTTCTTTTCTGCAGTTCGCAATGTGGTGGGAGAGCTGGGGAAGGGACTATTCCAGGCTTCCTCATGGCAGCCAGGACATGGCTTGGGCTTTGTTCCATTTGAGCCAAACTTAAATTTTTACTGTTATTTTTTTGGATGAACTTCAGAGCTTCTTGTCCTTGGCAACTTTTAACAATTTCATGGTCTTCCTCTCATAGAACCCACACACCTTCTGAATCATGACTTTCAAAACTTGGTGTTCTCATTTTCAGTTGTGTCCAACTTTTTGGGACCCCTTTTAGGGTCTTCTTGGCAAAGGTTCTGAAGTAGTTTGTCAATTCCTTTTCCAGCTCATTTTACAGTTGAAGAAACTGAGGCAAACAGGGTTAAATGACTTGCCCAAGATCACATGGATAGTAAAATGTAGTGTCCCCAATTGGGAAAAAAATTGAACAAATATTTTAACTTAATGAAATATTATTGTGATATCAAAATGAAGGAAAGAAGTAGTTGCAGAGAAACTAGCACAGAGTAAAACTAGGAGAACAAATCTAAAACATTGTAAATTTATACTATGGCATTGTAAAAATGAATAGTTTGAAAGACAATGCACTGTTCCATTATTATTCACTGAGAGGTGAGAGATTTTTGAATGGAGTTTATATAGTAGGTGTTTCATACATGTTTATTGATTGATTGAATTTAGACTTGATGTAGGGGAAAACTTCCTAACACTTAGCACTATCCAAAGTGAAATCAGGTGTCTGGGGTAGCTTCCAGCATAAATGTGTTTTATTAATCTTTTCTTGCTATATAATAGGTGATTATTTCTTGAAATTTAAATGTACCATGCAGGCAAATTTCAGAGAAACTTGGAAAGACTTGTACAAACTGATGCAAAGTGAAATGAGCAGAACTAGGAAACTATTGTACACAGTAAAAGCAACATTGCGTGATGACCAGCTATGATGGACTCAGCTCTTCTGCGCAGCATGACAATCCAAGACAATTGCAAAGGACTCATGATAGAAAATTCCATTCACACCCTGATAAACAACTAATGGACTCTGAGTGCAGATGGAAGCATCATTTTTAAATTTAATTTATTTTTTCTTTTAGTCTGTTTTTTCTTTCACAGCTATGATTAATATGTAAATATGTTTTAAATGATTACACATATATAACCTTTATCAAATTTCCTACCATTTTAAAAAAGAGAGGAGAAGGAGGAAGGGAGAAAAATTTGGACCTCAAAATTTTGTATAAAATGAATGCTGACAATTATCTTCATTTATATATATATATATATATATATATATATGAAATAAAAAATATGTATGTATAGGAAATAAAATACTATTAAATTAAATAAATAAATGTACCACATAGTATGGCCTAAAGTCCTGGGAGATTTTGGGTCAAATGTAGAGGTAGGGAGAGGCAGAGAGCAGGAAGTACACAGCAGGGTCAGGGTCATTGGTCAGTCAACAAATATTGATTAAACACGGATTATGCACATGTTGAGCACTAGGGAAACAAAAAGAGGCCAGGGCTTGGTTTCTACCTTCAAAGAAGTTTACATTCTAATGGGGAAGAAAGCATGAATAAGTCTATTCATACAAGATAATGTTCATCCTTTATTCTCAAAGAAGACCATCACATGGGGGGGGGTGGCCCCATAACATCCATGTGAATAGAATTTGAGTGAGAGGGTCTGTGCTACATCACCAACCTCATTTTCTCCTCCAGACATCTGGGTGCAGAGATGAATCAGGACAACTGGAGATGACTCTGGATGAAGGAGCTAGATGGTACAGTCGGGAAGACCTGAGTTCAAGACTGTTGTGAGATCTTGGGTAAGTCACTTAACTCTGACTCTCATCATACAAGTTATATGCAGTGTAAATGGTAGGGAAGGTATAAAGCATGCTAGGGAAGAAAGGTAATCACAAAATAGCAATGCAGTACTCGGGCTTTAAGGTGTACAAATAATTTTTCTTACAACTCCGATATAAGCAATGCCCATATTATTATTATCATTAGGAGCTAGTAGAGGTCAGAATGAAAGCTTGAACTCAGGTCTCTGGACTCTAACACCAACATTTTCTTCTTTGCTAAGAAGTTTCCACATAAGGGACCCTGTGGTGTGGCCTGGGGCCAGAAGAGATGCTCTGGGAGCCCCCATACCTGGCGATAAGATTAAGTAAGCTGGCTCTGGGAAAGACCGAGAAGCCGAACAGACCTGGGAGCTGTGCCAACCCAAATCGACTGCAGACTTGAAGTAAGAGTTTCTTTGTTTAGCCTCCAGACCAGACACGGTTTAGGTGAGAAAAAGGAGCTGGGGACTGGATGCCCCCTGAGTTGTACCAGCCAAGCTGATCTTTGGCTAGATGATAGCTGAAGTTAGGATAAGAAATCTGTGCTTTGTAAACATGTCTGTTTCTAGTCATTTATATTTGTTTTCTTTTCTTAGTAAAAGTTCTTTCTGAGAAGTTTTAAACTTGCCTCCACTGAATTATGGAGTGATAGAGGCTTTGAGGTTTGATAGAAGGAATACACTTGGGATCAGACTGGTTTGGAACCCTGGGACAATGCCTGGCTCATCCCCAAGGCTACAAAGATGAAACAAGGTGATGTCTCTCTCTCCTCAAGCTTCTTACAAAGCCAGGGGAATTTGGTAGGAACGCATGAAGGAAGAATCATAGGATTATTACTCTAAAAAGAATCTTGGAGATTATCCAGGGGGCAACTGGTGACTCAGTGGCTAGAGCAGTGGGCCTATTGTCAGGAAGACCTGAGTTCAAATCCAACCTCAGACACTTCCTAGCATGGGACCTCTGGGAAAATCATGGAATTCTGGGAAAATCACTTAATCTGTTTGCCTCATCTATGAGAGGGAAATGGCAAATTACTCCACTATCTTTGCCAAGAAAACTCCAAATGGAATCATGAAGAATCAGACACAACAGAAATAACTAAATGTAGCAAGGCTATTGAATCTCTTATTTTACTTTTTATTTTATTTTATTTTTTAGATTTTTGCAAGGCAATGGGGGTTAAGTGGCTTGCCCAAGGCTACACAGCTAGGTAATTATTAAGTGTCTGAGGTTGGATTTGAACTCAGGTACTCCTGACTCCAGGGCTGGTGCTGTATCCACTGCGCCACCTAGCTGCCCCCAATCTCTTATTTTACAAAGGAAGAAACTGAGGCCAAGGAAAGTTAAATGATTTGTCCAAGGTCACACAGATTGCTAGTGGTATAGATGGGTATCAAATTCAGGTTCTCTGATTCCAGATACAGTACCATAGGGACCTTAGTCCCCATTTGTTCCAACTCTTACCTTCCTCTTTGTTTATGGAATTCTTACTTGTTCTTTAAGGCCCAACTCAAATACTACCTTCTAACTCAGGACTACAAACATTTTATTTTTTAATTTTTAATGCACTTGTCATTTACTAGAACATGTTAGAGTGATTTGTGCTGGTATCTACTGCATTGTAAGATCTTTGAGAGCAACAATCATTAATTTTATACTCTTCCCAAGGGACAACAGAGATAGATGGTGGACAAGGATAGACTGCCATATTGAAGAATTGAACAGAAGAAAAGTACAAATATAATATAAAATAGATGTGTGACCAGAAAAGTATGTAGACTGGTTACATCATAAGAAGAAGGGACAATAGATGGGAATTCCATTCCTCTAATGATATCCCTATTAATTTCAAGAGATTTGGAGGAAGGCCCCCAGGGAGTATGGGGCTAACAGAAAGACCCAAACCAGAGTCCCAGGATGAGGAAGCATTAATGGATAGTAATTTGCACCATTGGAAGGGATTCTCCACTCTAAGGGACATCTATTGTAAATGGGAATGATGTAGGGAAAGGTCAGCAAAGGAGACTGAGAAGGAGCAGTCATGTAGGCAGGAGGAAAGTCAGGAGGGAATGGTATAAAAATCTAGGCAAGAGAGAATATCCAGGAGAAGAGATGATCAATAGTGCCAAAAACTGAAGTGAAGTCAAAAAGCTTGAGGGCTGAGTATTAGATTTAGCGATTTGGAGATCACTGGTAACTTTGGAAAGAATAGTTTCAGTTGCATGATGAGGTTGGAAGTCAGATAGCCAAGAGTTTAGAAGAGAGTGAGAGGCTATAGAAGTGGAAGCATTGATGAGAGATGACTTTCTCAAGGAATTTATCTCAAAAGGAAGAAGATTGGGACAATATCTAGTGGAGGTGACAGGTTTTAAAGATAAGGGAGATGTAGCAGCCCTTGGAGGGGGAGAAATAGTAGAATAGTGAGAGTGGAGTTGTTCAAAGGGAGAAATCGACTGGAGAAGATGAGAGGAAATGACTTTGGCATGAAAAGAGTCACCTTTTCATGTGACACGGAGATGAAGGAGGAGATAGTAGAACAAGAGATTTGAGCGATATGAGACAAGGAGAAAAGAAGAGGGAGTTATTGAAAATGTTCTCAATTTTTTCAGTGAAGTCTGAGGCAAGGTTTTTAATTGAAAAGGTGGGGTAGGGGAGTGCCAAGAGATGTTTGAAGAAGCATGAAAAGGTTTATAACAGCCATTGAGATAAATGGAATTTGTGAACTGATTAAAGAGTTATAAAAGAATTGCTTTGTGCCAGAAAAGGTCCAGTGGAGATTAACTAACATAAATTTGTAGTGAGCCCAGTCAGCACAATTTTGTAATTTTGTCCACCTCCATTTAGCAACATATGGATAGGAGAAAAGGTTACAGATAGTGGTAGTAATTCAAGACTGGAACTTTGTAAGGCACTATGGGTCAAAGAATAAGAGTAAAATATTCTAGTGCAGAGTTGAATTGATTCATCAAGGAGTTGATAGAGGGAAGGAAGGAGAGTGTAGTCAGTATGAGAATGATAGTCTGGGAAAGAATTGAGAGTTGGAGGAATTTAAAGTCTTGATAAGGATAAAGAATAAGATTAGGGGTATTAAAACAGAAGGAAAGATGAATGATAAAAGATGATTGAATAAAGAAATTTTGGAGTTAATCATAGGATCATAGATTTACAGCTAGAAGGGATCTTAGAAGTCATCAGGTCTCCTACCACACCTTTTTATATAAAATACTTTATTCTCCCCCCCAATTATATGTTAAAACATTCTTAAAAACATTTTTGTTCTTTGTTTTTTTTTTAAAACAAAGATTTAATTTTATTTTTTTCCAATTACATGCAAAGATGTTTTCAACATTCATTTTGCAAGCTTTTGAATTTCACACTTTTATTTTTACCATCTTCCCCTCCCTCTCCCCTCCCCAGGGCAATGAACAATTTGATATAGATTGTACATGTATTTAATATATTTCTATATTAGTCATATTGTGAAAGAAGAATTAAAATTAAGGGGGAAAAGAAAACCATGAGA
This sequence comes from Macrotis lagotis, assembly GCF_037893015.1. Lineage (NCBI taxonomy): Eukaryota > Metazoa > Chordata > Mammalia > Peramelemorphia > Peramelidae > Macrotis > Macrotis lagotis. Next base: position 130,177,497 of record NC_133665.1, read on the forward strand.
AAGAAAAAATGACCTAAAAGAAGTTTTAAAAAGGGAGCATAGTATGCTTTGCTCTGCCTTCAGATTCCATATTTTTTTCTCTGGATGTGGATGGAAATTTCCATCACAAGTTTTTTAGGATTATCCTTGATCACTGAATAACTGAGAGGATCCATCATAGATGATCATCTAAAAATGTTGCTGTTAATGTGTACCATTTCACTCACGGTATCATTTCATGCAAATCTTTCTAGGCTTTTCTAAAGTCTAGCTGCTCATGATTTCTTATAGAACAATAGTGCTCTAAACATTTATATACCATAACTTGTTTAGCCATTCCCAAATTGATTGGAATCCCTTCAATTTCCAATTGTTTGCCACCACAAAAAGAGCTGCTATAAATGTTTATACATGTGGGTCTTTTTTTGATCTTTAAGATTTTTTTTTAAAAGTTGTGAGTTTCAAATTCTATCACTCCCTCTTTCCCTTTCTTCCTCCCTAAGACTGTAAGCAATAAAATGTGAGTTATACTTGTGTAATCATGGAATACATTTTCATATTAGTCATTTTCTCCAAGAAGATGAATTTCAAAAAAGAATGAAATAAAGAAAGTGAAAAATAGTATGCTTCTGTCTGTATTCAGACATCAGTTTTTTCTCTGGAAGTAGATAGTATGCTTCATTATTTGTCCTTTAGACCATTGTATTACTGAGAATAGCTAAGTTGTTCATAATGCTTCATTGTACGATGTTGCTGCTATTATATTCATGAACTTGGTTCTGCTTACTTCACTTTGCATCAGTTTTCTGCATCCAGTTTTATAGATTAAGAAATTAGGTGCGGAAAGGCAGAGTCATTTGACTAAGTTCACAGATGTTGGAGGAGGCAGGATTCTAACCTAGGTTTTTTTGGTCCACATCCATGACTCTTTCCTTTGGACAAACTGCCTCTATGATTACATAAAAACATTCATTTTGGTAGAATAAAGTATGGCCTTGGAGGCTGTATTCCAATAAGACCTTTCTCAAATATATGTTTAAATCATACAAGACTTTTTGACAGACTTGAACTTTCCTTTATTCAATGACCTGACCAGTATCAACATCATACCAACACAAAAAAGGAGAAGCTCCTATGAAAAGTTCAAATATGAGAGGAATTTTCTTTGGATGGAGAATTTAACAACTGTTTCTATTAGCAAATAATATTATATGATTACATTCAGTCCTTCTGCAACACTCCAGAGTCTCTTCAATGAGATACATGATCCTTCAGAAGAGATTGACTCAACAATCCACATGGAGAAGTCAAAATAGCTGGAAAAACACAATGCTCAGAATATGAAGTGCAGTTCAATGAGCAGTCCATTAAGCTAGTTATTCAGTCTATATATCTTGGATGAATTCTGAAGTCAGACAATGAGTTGGATAAAGAATTTACAAGGAGGAAAAATTGGGGAGGATGTTATGTAGAAACTATGTGACCCTTTTAATAATCTCAAACCTTTCGCTGTGATAGAACTCATCTCTAATGAATATTCTGATGGTGCTATATATCTGGGTAAACAAAACCCCATGACCCAAGAAAAATCATATTATAGGTGACTGAAAGAGCAATGGAAAGAAGCAGGGTCAGAGTGAGGAGGTTGGCATATATTACTAGTGATGACATGATTTAAAAAAATGGATGAAAAAAATAGACTTCAAGGACATTTAAGGTCAGAAACAGTGGTGTCCTGGTAATGTACTAAGTGTGAGGGTTAATAAATGAACAGTTCAATTGCCATTTGCAAAAACAAAATAGTAAGTAAACCAAAGGAAGATGCCAATGCATTGTTGAGAACCTCAATGGTTAATTTTTAGAAAAATATGGACAAGAATTATGGAGGAAAAAATATTATAGCTTGTGATCTGCATTGGTGGACCATGTCCCCACAGCAACAAGATCACTGACTCATTACCAATGTGATATCCCCTGTGTTGAAGAGAGAAGTTTATTAGTTAAGTTACATAAGAAGGGGTAGATCATCAATCACCTGAAGACTTTCTAGTTGACTAAGGGGTAGTTTCATAAAATAAAATGGATAACTGGGCTCTGCCTAAGCCAATCTTACCCCAAGATGGGATTGAAGAGGATGGTTTGGAGAGAAGGGACCACTCTCAGGACAGTAGAGCAAGAGAGTCGTAAATCTGTAGGGGACATGAGGACCAAGAACATTGTGAAAGGGACATCTCAGCCTGAGTATTCTTGTTTAATAATATTGATGAGAAGGCTAGACAAACCATGCCATGCTGCCACAACTCCTTTTTGGTTGTGATTTTCCTCCATTAGAATATTAGCTTTTTGAGAGTAGGGAATATCTTGTTTGCTTGTATTTTTATTTTCAGTATTTAGTGCAATACCTGGCAATAGTAAACACTTAATGGGTGGCTAGGCTGTGCAGTGGATAGAGCACTGGCCTTGGAGTCAGGAGTACCTGAGTTCAAATCCGGCCTCAGACACTTAATAATTACCTAGCTGTGTGGCCTTGGGCAAGCCATTTAACCCCATTGCCTTGCAAAAACTAAAAAAAAAAAGTAAACACTTAATAAATGCTCCATTTACCTGTCTATCATCCATTCATTCATCCTTCTTTCTATCATCACCATCACCACCATCACCATCACCACCATCACCATCCTCCTCCTCCTCCTCCTCATCATCATCATCATCAATCAACTAACTTTGCCATCTATCCTTCAAACAAACCATTCAATCCAATGGTTAGTCAAATTACTTATAGCCCCATGGGTTCTTTTTTCTAATTACATATTTCCTTGGAAAAATAATGCATGGCAAGGAAAAAGAAAGGGAAAAGAGTTGGGAAACCAACAGGGTTTGGGGGCTCAGGGCAATAATCAGGATGTGAGCACAAGATTTAGCATGAATGATGAAATGATCAGAGAGTTGAGACTCAAGTCTTTATGGATAACCAAACGAACAGTGGTTCTAAGAGAGAGGTGGCTATCCCAGAGAGGGTCAGATTCTGTAGTGCTTTGACTGTGCTGGGGGTTCCTCAAAAAGACTCAGTTTGATGCCAAGCCTATTAAATAAGGATTGTTCAGAAGACTTGGCTTCCTGTCCCCTTTAAGGTAAAAAAAAAAAGACACCTGATTCAGACAAATCACCGGAGCCTGGGAAAGCTGCAGATCTGTTCCCCAGAGTGTCTCTGAGAAACTAACTGTATAACATTCTGGAAACATATAAGAAAGACTGGAGAACAGCTCATTCTTCAAACAAAATGCTTTCAGATGTAACTTTACATTTCTGGCAATGGCCTTACTTCATTTGGGAGAGAAAAACGGGGCATTTCAGTGGCTTTAAAAAAAAACGCAAATAAGTGTGCAGTGATTAAACAAGGCCATTAGCTCTAATGGGTGATAATTGTCTGGCAAGAAAAAATTTGCTATAACACTGGTTAGGAGAAATGGTTGAAGGGTTTTATTACATCTCTAGGTCTAAGGAAATGTTGGAAGTAAAAAAGGTTTCCAGATTCCACAATAATTGGCGAAAGTTATTCCACTTTCCACATCACACTGATGAAGGGCCACCCACTTGGAGGACCAAGGCTGGTGCTACTGAGTCAGGTTTTCAATATATTGGCCCAGGAAGAAATAGAGGTGGACTATGTCTGTGTAATCTGATAGAGATTAAATGAATGATCACCTCAGAGTATGGAGAAAAGCAATCCTCTGTTCTTGTGAGGAATATTGGAAGGGAGAAATTCTTCAGGATCAATCCTGTTTGAGAGGGATACTCCAGAACAGGCATTCTTAATTTAGGATCTGCTAATTTTTTGGAATATTTTGATAATTGTGTTTCAATATTATTGATTTTCTTGATAATCCTGCAGATTTGATTTTACACATTTAAATTCATCATTCTGAGAAGGGATCCAAGACTTCATCAGACTTCCCAACAAGTCCAGGTCACTAAAAGGGGGGCTCTAGGATTACAGATGACCAAAAGAGAGAGCCCAAGGGAAGACTACCAATTGTCTTAGTGACCTGAGCTACATCAGAGCAAATACCTGTTTGGTGGTGGCCTCCAAAGTGATTGCAGGCTTAAGTAAAAATCATCAAATCACAAACTTCTAGAAAGGCAATGAGGTGTAGTATATTGGACTTGGAATCAAGAAAATTGGATTCCAACCTAGGCTCTAGAAGTTATCTGACCACAGGCATGCCATTGAACCCCTCTGAGCCTCATTTTTCTCATCCACAAAGTAGAGATATTGACTTACAATCCCTAGCTCCCAGAAGTATTCTGAAAGATTAAAATACCACACATGGAGCCCCCAAAGTCTCAGTGCAGTTTTACATTGTAAAAGTTAATATTTGGGGGAGCCCTAAATAAGCAAGTCCTTGTTATTATGGGTTTATACACAGACACAGACATATATAAAAATGAAAATATATCACTATTTCTATGAAAAATAAACTTATAAAGATAAAATTTCCTTGCTTTAGAGTAGAGATATGATTTCCTTGCTTTAGAGAACTCTTGAATAAAAAAATCCTCTGCCAATGATGATCAATACCTTCTCTATAACTTAGAGTCTAAGAGAGTTGTCTGAGACTCTGGCACATTAGGTGATTTGCCCAGAGTTCTAGTCAAACAGCCATGGGTTAAGAGCTAGGATTCAAATTCAGATTTTTTTTAGCTTTGAGGCTGGCTTTCTATGTACTCTATTTTACTGGAGCCCAAAAGGGCTTTGGAGATCATTTAAGTCTAAGCTTACATGTAAGCTTACATGTAAGAAAAGCAAATTTCCATATACCAGATTTGGGGCAGCTAGGTGTCCAGGTTCATAGAGTTCCCTATAGTGAGGTAGATTCATTTTCCTGAGTTCAAATTTGGCCTCAGACACTTAACTGGCTATATGGCTCTGTTAACTCACTTAACCCTGTTTGCCTTAGTTTCCTCATCTGTAAAATGTACTAGAGAAGAAAATGCTCCAGTATTTTTACCACAGAAATCCCAAATGATGTCAGAGTCAGACCTGACTGAAATGGTTGAAAAACAACATATAAAATTTAGTCTTTGTGCTCAGCCTCAGAGACCCTTTATAAGAGAGTTTGCAGGATGGGTCTATGCACAAGTTTTGAATTCCCAAAGTTTGTTCATTCACATTTCTCTACTAACTGATTATTGAAACAAATAAGAACCAACTGGTATTTTGATAAACTGGTGGGACATCCTCCCATTCTTCAGGATTGCCCAGGATTTAAAGCTGTGAGGGACTCATTTAGTGTAAGCTTCTCATTTTAAAGATGAGGAAATAGAGTCCCAGAAAAAGGAGTTCTGCCTAATGCCACAAAGAGAATAAGTGGAAGAGATGGGATTGAATTCTCCTATGTGCTCATCACAAAATGAATCTATACAATGTTGAGAGCAGTTAGGTGATACTGGAATACTCCATTCTGGTCCAATCACATCAGAAATGCTGTGTCTAGTTCTGGGTGATACATTTTAGGAATGACTTTAGTAAACTAGAGACTTTCTTGAGAGTTTAAAATGGGCAAGGTCACCCACTGCATCCTGGGCCATCCCCAGTCATCTTGCTTCTTGTCTAATCACTGAATTTCAATTTCAGTGACTCTGGAGAAGAGAATAAGGCTGATGACTTTGCAAAATCCTGCCTCTCTTAAATATAATTCACTTGCAAGTCAAAACGTCACCCTAGGGGGTGGCTAGGTGGCGTAGTGGATAAAGCACCGGCCTTGGAGTCAGGAGTACCTGGGTTCAAATCCGGTCTCAGACACTTAATAATTACCTAGTTGTGTGGCCCTGGGCAAGCCACTTAACCCCATTCGCCTTGCCAAAAACCTAAAACAAACAAACAAACAAACAAAAAACAAAAAAAAGTCACCCTCCTGATATCATTGGCCCTCTTCAAAGAACAAAGGATGAATAACAATAGGAGTCCATCCAGAAGAAAGCAATCAGGGTGATGCAGGTCCTTGAAAACTTCTATGAGGAAAAATTAAAGAAGCTGATGATATTCACTTTAGAAAGGAAATGATATGATCATTGTCTCTAGTAGATGAAAAACTATTTGTGTGAAAGCAGGAGTTGGGTGGCTAGGTGGCACAGTGGATAGAGCACTGGTCCTGGAGTCAGGAGTACCTGAGTTCAGATCCGACCTCAGACACTTAATTACCTAGATGTGTGGCCTTGGGCAAGCCACTTAACCCCATTGCCTTGCAAAACCTAAAAATAAATAAGTAAGTAAAGTAAAGTAGGAGTTGATTGCCCATACCTGCCTCCAGAGAGTAGAACTAGAACCAATGGGTAGAATTTTTAGGGAAGCAATGTTAACTGAAAATAGGGAAGAACTTTCTAGTAATCATTATCTGTTCAACTTTTGGAAAAAGGATGCTTTATTAGAAAAAGAGCTGCCTATTAGGGGAAGAACTCCAGAAATATTATATTTATTAAACATTTACAATATACAAAGCACTAAAATTTTGAAGAAAAAAGAAATAGAACTGTTATTTACATTTTAGTAATGACTAAAGCTTTTGCTCAAAACTACATACAATTCTCCAGAGAACAGAGAATTTCCCCTTTGGGGGAAATTCAGCATATTCATAGTTCAATAAGGTTCTCAGGAAGAGCTGCAGTGTGTAAGACTCCATAGAAAGTTGACCTCCTCTGGTGTTGAGGTCAGTAATGCAGCATCTTCCAAAGAAAATCAGTTTTCAGTTTCCCAGGAGCACAAGTGATGGAAAGAACATAAGAACATTAAGTAGGAGAGGATGATGGAGAATTTTTGAATGAGAGATCAAAGGTTCCAGAAGAGGAAGGTACAGGATTGTGGAAGGACAGACCTGAACCAGAAAGGGATGAGAGCATAGGGAAAGAAGATTTTTGTCTCAATATTGTTATTTAGAGTTGGTAAATAGGAAAATAGACATTTGCTAATCATAGAACACAGGAAGTGCCTGCTTATCTAGCATGAAATTTGGTGAATCAGATCACAAGGAAGAAGAATGGTAAGTATTGGGTAGATCGATGAGAGAGAAAAGCCATTAATCCTAGACATAATGTGACTAGAGAAGGTCCTTTTCTCCTCGGCTCTCTTCATCACAATTCTTGAGAGAGGCTAGTCTCTCAGGCCCAGTTGGATATTAATGGTGGCTGAAAGGGATCCATGAGGGGAGATCTTGTCTTAGGAAGCAGGCAGCTATTTCATTGCCCTGGCTCTCTCCATCTCAAACCCAATGGATCATCTCCCATCTTTGTGTAAGCAACTGCTTGGATCTCCATTGGCAGTTACTAAGTAGTGATGGAATGGTTCCATTTAATCAAATATGACTATTTCTTCAAAAATTAGCTAGGAGACACACACACACACACACACACACACATATATATATATATGCACACACACATATACATACATACATATAGAAAACAAAGTCCTTAAATAAAAGACTGAGCTCAGGCACTACCTTTTTGGATCTAGGGTAAGGAGACCTCAAGAAGAATTTGTAGCTGTTCAATCATTTTAATTGTGTCTGACTCTTCGTAACCCCATTTTGGATTTTCTTGGTAAGGATACTAAAATTGTTTGCCATTTTTCTCTAGATCATTTTTTTAAATGTCAGGAACTGAGGCAAACAGGGTGAAGTGACTTGCCTAGGATCATACAGATAGTAAGTGTCTGAGGCCGGATCTGAACTCTGAAAGGTGAGTCTTCCTGACTCCAGCTCTGCACCACCTCACTTCCCCACTAGTCTTTCGGCTCGTACGTCTCCTGATTCTTCAGTATCTTAAGTGCCTTCAGAAGAGACTGTTAGGGATCTTGTAGATGTGGCTTCTGTGTCCAGTGGGAGACGAGTAGTCTTTACTATCCCTTCCAACTCTGAGATACTTTGCTTTTATGTTTGGTTGAGACTGAATAGCATGAATGTGTAGTAGACACAAGTAATTTTATGATTTCCCCCAAGGGCAGCTGAGGGAGAAGAAATATGGATACTACATGAGTTAAGAAGGCTCATGAACTTGAAGATCAGAGTTTTTGAAGCGACACCAATTTGAGTATTGAAATACTCAAGGATGAAAGCCGTGTAGTTGAAGACTGTCAGCTGGGTACCAATTTCTCTGAGAGTGCACAGAGTAACCAGGTCTTCAAAGAAGTGACTAAAGAGCATCTCTCTCTTCTTGGCCAAGAAGCAATGGTCAATAGATATGAAATAAAGCATATCAGATAGGGTCAATGTCTGAATTGGCTTTGTTAACTATAATTTTTTGTTAGAAGGGAAGGTACAGTGGGAGATTTTGAATGTGTTTTCTTTTAAAGCAACATAATGTATTTCTTTTAAAAAAGAGAGGAAGGAATAAAGAAAAAGGAAGGAAGGAGGGAAGGAAGGAAAGAGAGGGACCTGGGAATTGGTTGAAGACAGAAACTAGGATCTGGACTAGGTGATTTAGCGTGATGGAATGAATGTCAAATGAGGTGAGGTTATTAAATCAAGGCAGAAACAAAGGGGAACAAGGAGTATGATGACTTTGTAGCCTGGTCTCCTGGGGGAGGGAAGAAATCATTAGAACTCTGAGATATTATGATTTTATTTCTAGGGTGTCCTGAGGCCCAAGAATTGGAAGACTCTTCCAAAGGCACAAATGTTAAGGGAAGTTGAAAGAGAAGGAATGCATAATTCAACTTGGGGAAGGCAGTAACTTTTCTCTGCCTACAAGCCAAGATGCAGCAAATTAAAAATCATTCTGACTGTACTTTAAGAGATCCTTAAACTAGGGTCTGTGAACTTACATATATATATATATATATATATATATATATATATAACAATAGAATTGGTTTCCTTTGCAATCCTATATATTTTTTAAACATTTAAAAACATTCTTCTGGAAAGAGGGCCAAGGGCTTCATCAGACTTTGTCAAAGGGGATTACATGGATTTTATTAGAATAAAATGATGGGACTGAAGTAGAAAGAGCTCTCAGAGCTCATCAGAATTCATTTCTGAGTCAGGATCTAAGAAATTTGAATAGACTATAACAGTGGGATAAATTTAATAGATGAAATCTAATAAATACAAAGCCTTGTTCTTAGATTCAAAAACTCAGTTTCACTAGTACAAAATGGGAGAGACATGATTAGAAAGCTGCCTGAAAATATATGGAAATATTTGTAGACTGCATGCTCAGTATGAATTAATAGTGGTTATATGGCAATCATGTTATTTGCTTTTCTTTAGATCTCCAGGACTCCAGTACTTATCACTTAACAGGTGTTTAAGAAAAAAGATTTATTGACTGACTGGTAGCCACAAGCTAATACAAATGCAGGCTTCACTAAGAGAGATCTAACTCCCAGGAGTAGGGGGAGATGATAGTATCATTGTACACTATCCTGATTAGGAGACATCTGGAGAATTGTGTTTGATTCTTTGTGTTATAATTTAGAAAATATTTTGATAAGTTTGAATGTCCAGAGTGGGGTTACCAAAGTGGCAAGGGGCCTTGAGTCTATGCCATATTAGAATGGTAGTGCTGTTGGTAGCAGTAGTGGTAGTGGAATAGTAATGGTAGTGGTGGTGGTGGTGGTGGTGATGGTAATGGTAGTAATAGTCATTGCTGTCTTCATCCTTGTTGTTGAAGTAGTAGTAGTAGTAGTGTATAGGAGTAGTGGTGGTGGTGGTAGAAGTTTGCATACTTTGTTGGGTTGAAAGGACATTATGGAACAAGCATCAGGATGGAGTGAGAGAATCTCACTTTTTGTCCAATCTCTACTTCCTATCTGTGTGACCATGGGGAAATTAGTAAATTACTTCATCTCTCTGGGTCTCAGTGCTCTCTTTTGCAAAATGAAAAGTCCTTTCACATATTAGCACCTCAAGTATCTCTCTAGAATAACATAGTGTGGGTGGGTTGCAATCTGGGTTAGTGTTGTTTGCTGTATGGACATAAAATATGGGGAATGGACAAGGCAATCTCTAAGATCTCTTCCAGGTCTAAAATTCTGACTGATTTCCTTTTGCACTGATTTGACTAAGTCCTTGTCTACCCAATGTCATTCATCTGGATGGAAGGTGAAAAATTTGACTGTCCATATGTTTCTAAGCTGCCAGGTGTTGTGTAGACAAAACATCTGGATGATTGATTGATTGTCTTTTATTTTCCCATACAGATGTTTTGGTTTGAGTTGGTTGACATAACCAATAGATGAAATGAAAATTATATGTATATATTGGTGAAGGAGGGGAGGGGCTCAAGGTTGGCAAGCACTATAAATAGAAGGGAATAGGTTTTTATTATGACATTATGTGACCTACCCATTATAATGGACCCCGGACTATGTATGCTTTTGGTGTTGAGTAGACATGGGTCAGGACACACCCAGAGGCAGAACTTTCATTTCTTTCCAGTCCCAAGTAACTATGAATGGGTCTATAGGACCAAGGATGCATGATGCCATTTCCAGTTGAAAAATTGACCAATTTGGGGCAGCTAGATAGCTCAGTGGATAGAGCACCCTCCCTGGAGTCAGGAGTACCTGAGTTCAAATCCGGCCTCAGACACTTAATAATTACCTAGCTGTGTGGCCTTGGGCAAGCCACTTAACCCCATTTGCCTTGCAAAAACATAAAAAAAAGACCAGTTCATATATGTCTGTTCTTCTTAACTGTCTTCAGAGGATGCTTGGTGGAAGGTTTGTTTGGGTGAAAGTGTCTGTTTCATTAAAATGAAATTTATCAATAATATAAAATAAAGAAAAGAAAAACAAACAGCTCAGTTGATGATCCTGACATTAGATATTAGGTCTTCTAAAGATAATCCATTTAGTGACAAATCATATACTTTCCATCCAGCTGTTTCTGTTCCATTCGGACACAGCCTATCTTCCTTCATACTATTCAGCAATTTGCAGAGTTTTATCTACTTTAATGGAAGAGAACAAAGGCATGAATATTCCAAAGGGTAGAAGGATCAGAAGAGTAATACTACCTCACTTTGGAGCAATGTGTAATTTTTTTTTTTGTACTAGAATTTGAGCAGAAAGTTTTCTTAAGATCCCAACAAAATAAATAGCTCATGTGCTTTCAGAGGGGCTAGAGAGTCAAATAGATTTTCTGTCCCACTCAAACTGTCTTTCCCCATCCCCCACCACTAATCCAACCAGATCCTAAGAAAGAGAGAAGTGACATTATTAAGCAATTATCATGTAATAGGCACTGTGCTAAGCTCTTTATAAATAGAAATACCCAAGTCATTTGGGGAATAAGTATCTTTCAGATTGGTAAGAGACTCTGAGCCTTTCTCAAATCTTTCCAGAGCAGAGAAAGTGTTCTAGTGTTTGGATTTTAAGTTTTTCTTGCTTGGCTGGATATAAAGTAAACAGAAAGTCTGAATGGTCAAGAAAGCAATTAAGCACAGGAGGGAGATGAAGACAATTTGATGAGGGGCATAATTAGGAGTTAATTGAATATGATAGTAATTCCAGAACTATTCCCTCAGTCACAAACCTCCATTGTTATGATATTCAATATTATATTCATTATTATATATAAAGGTATGTAGTGGTCAGAGGAAAAAATGTGGAAATAGAGGCTATCAAACAATCCAATAATATCTTGTTTCTTTGGAAATATCCCATTTACTAAACTGCCCTTAGTCATAAACAAGTATGAGAGGTAAAGGACTAACACAAGTTCTTTGGCTTTCATCTTTTAGAATAATAATACTGTAAATAATCATAATATAGCCTTTAAAGGTTTGCAAAATGCTTTACAAGTATTTCATTTGATCAACATAGAACCCCTGGAAGACAGCCTCTATTATCCCCATTTTACAGATGAAGAAACAAAGGCAAAGAGAGATTAAATGACTTTTTCAAAGTCACACAGCTAATAAATGTCTAAGGGAGGATGTGAACTCCTGACTTGACTCCCAAGTCCTGTGCTCTGTTCATTGACCCATCTAGCTGCCCAGTAATAAAGGTTTTAGTTAACCTAAACCATTAGAAAGAGGATTCTATCACCATGTTTAACCAATGGTCTTACAGCAATTATCACGATAGACACCAAGGCATCAGGTCTGGTGTTACATAAATCTAATGGAGAAAATTGATTACAGAATTCAAGTTAAAGGACTATTCAATGCAGATGTGGTTAGATCTTCCAGATGTTAACATTTGTTGATGGAATTGTATAAGCTATATCAATAGTAAGATGTTACTGAGGCCTCTAGAAGAGTCATGTAACCAAGGGTATGCTGTAGCCAATTTGAATCAACTCATGAGAGTCAATTATTAAATTTTCAGTATAGCATTTACACCTCAAAAATTGTAAAATGCCATACACTGGGACTTGATTTATTGCTTCATTGATTTTCTAGACTTATGAAATGAATCCTGCAAATTCCAATTAAACTTAAAAGTATGTCATGCTTACATTTCCTTTGAGAGCTAGTTGTAAGACAGTTACCAACATACCAATATATGTAAGCACTCAAAAGTGTTTGACCTGACTATCCACACAGGAAATACCAAATGGACAAAGAATATCTATCGCTTAAATTAGGGTATAATTTCGCAGATCACCAAAAGAGCAAATCCATTAATATATACAGCTAGAACAGACAATACAAATGGACCGGTTGGACCTCAGATAAAGTTATAGAAGTTATTCCATTTCCCTCTGACTTCTGTCTTCTGCATAAGGAAAGGATAATCAAAATCCTAGAAATGAAGAAAAATATGTGAGATCTGCTGAATTTGAAGTTTATTGTGGATAACTATACCATGGTTTATTGTTTTTTAATGGAAATTGTTAGTCTTTAGGAAGAGATTAAAATATCTCATTGGGTAACTTTGGTTTATCTTCCCCCCCTGGTTTTTGTGGGGCTATGGAGTTAAGGGACTTGCTCAAGATTACACAGCTAGTATGTATTAAATATCTGAGGTCAAATATGAACTCAGGTTCTCCTGACTTCAAGGGTGATTAGCTCTGGACAAAATACTCCCTCTACCCTGGATCTCAGTATCTGTATTTGTCAAAAGAGAGGTTTGGATTAAAAAATACCCAGTTCAAAAATCATCTGATCACATAACCATTGTACCATAGCACCATCAAAGCATTGCATCTCTCCCTTGATTTCTTAGTTGCCCCAACAGAAGGGTAATTGTGCTACCAGAGGGCATTATTGAATGGAATCCAATCATATTATCCATATTCTACCCAAGTAATTGGGAAATGGCTTTCCCCATTGTCTTGTTTATGTAGCTCTGTTTAAAGAAACATTATTCAACACAGAGAAATGTAGGATGAATTACTGGTAAAATTCCTGGACCTCGTCATACCTTAGAATCTTAGAATCAAAGGATTGCAATACTAGAATGATAATATTTTAGAATCATAGAGTTTAATAGATGTAAAAAATGTTGTAATTTTGGATTAAATCAGTTCATAAAATCATAGAATATTAGACTCAGATTCTTAGAATCAGAAAATGTTAGTCTCAAGAGTGTGTTGATCTTATAGACTATTAAAATCAGGGATAGTCAATTGAAAGGGACCTTAGAACTCAGTTCATCCAACCACCTCATTGTACAAATGAGGAAACTGATATAGGCTGTTGATTGATAGATTAAGCATCATGTGTTTTCCATCCTGCCCCCATCCCCCATTTTTTTTAGCCAGTAGCCAGGGATGCATGGTGGATTTTGCCCCATTTCCCATCAGTACAATTTTCTCAGCCCACAAAGACACACATTGGCCCTCCTTTCATGCAAGAGGCGGACAGTCTGGGGAAGAGGGAAAAGGGGAGCTTTTCAGCAACTTGTCACTGGCTGAACATTTGCATGTAATTTGGGAATGGGTCACATATGTGAGTCATCAGGGAGAGGAAAGTAACAATCAGTCACTAATCACTGTCTGTTTGGAGATTTCTGGGCACAAGTGAAAAATAAAAATAGAGGCATTTGGGCTGAGTGACAATCATCAGCCCAACACCTTTGACCTTCCCACTCTGGGGCTGGGATTTTTATGGGTCTTTTAAAAACCAATCATCAGGGGAAAGATGCCCCTCCTTCCTCCAGCCTTGCATACAGGGAGCCATGGATAAAACATTTCTCCCTTTTTTTAGATTTCTGAAAGTTTTGGTTCTTTTTGGGATAAAACCAAAAAGAATCCCTTGAAAGAAAGGGAAAACCTCTCATCTCATCTGGTCCCTTCCAGTAAATTGTCTTAGTGTAGAGACAGTTGAGAAGACCCAAACTCAAATCCTGCCTTTAATACTTTCTAGATTGTGTAATCTTGAATATAGCTCTTAAAGCTCAATCAGCCTCAATGTCTTCATCTATAAAATGGATGTATAATAATAATGCTAATAATAATAAATACCCATCTCTTAATGTTATTATGAAAAATTAATGAATGTAGAACACTTAGAAAAACTTAAAATGGTCTGTAAGTGCTACCATTATTATCATTACAATGATTATAATTGTTATTAAAACTGAAGCTCAGTTCAGAGAAAAGAAATGTTTTGCTCAGAGTCATCTAGAACATTGGTGGAAGTTCTGGGATTAGAATTCAGGTTCTTTCCACTACTCCTACATGTTAGCAATTTCCTCCCAATTCACTTATTTGGGTCCTTTAGTGGATGCAATACCTAAGGTGACAGTGAGGTGAAAGATTAGCACCCAAGATGGAAGGTATACTATGAGCAAAGGCACAATTATAGGAAGGAGCAGGTATACTAGGGAACAACATCTGTGCTTAAATTAGAATTGGATTAGAACTGGAGTGTGAGGGGAAATAAAGATAAATGTGCAGATTTTATAAGGTTATGAAACCTGGAATCCAACCTTTTCCAAGGAATTGAAAATAAATATCCCATTGGGAAATGAAGGGCACCATGGTGGTATGAGTAGGCTCTATACATTTCACAATGAAGGAGAAGCAAGATTAAATGTCTTCAGGGAAATCCCCTAAAGGGGAAAAAAAAGGTAGACTGATCACAGGTGAGGGTAAGGAACTATAAGTGGATGGCCTGAGGCCTTTGTGAGTATCTATGTATAAAAAAAGAATGGGGGTGAGTATCGTTGCTATATCAAGAGAATAAAGAGGGTCTTCTGCATGTTCAGTGGACCCCTAGTGACAAGAGTCTGGGCAGGTGTGGATGAGTTGTGATTTGTGTCACTGACAGACATATCATAATCAGCAAGATCTCAGACAATTTGAGTATATGAATAAGGTTAGAAATAGAGGTTGAGGCCATATTGTGACTGTGAATCATTCTGGAAATGACTCTGGAAAACATTGATTTCCCTATGGATTTTCCCTCATAATTTCTGTGACACGTCAGACAAAAATTCCCTTCCCAGGCCACCACTCTTTTCTGAGCTGTCTCCCCCTATTAAAATACAGGGGCAAATGGGTGGCTGGATAGAATGCTGCATCAAGAGTCAAGAATACTCATCTTTGTGAGTTCAAATCCAATCTCAGTCACTTACTAGCTGTGTGACCCTGGACAAGTCACTTAATCCCATTTGCCTCAGTTTCCTCATCTGCAAATGAGCTGGAGAAGGCAATGGCAAACTACTCCAGGATCTTTGCCAAGAAAACCCTAAATAGGGTCATGAAGAATTGGATATAACTGAAATGATTGAATAACAACAATTAAAATTAAAGGGGCTTGTAGGTAGCAAAGTGGATAGAGCGTTAGACCTGGAGTCAGGAAAGACCTGAGTTCAAATTTAGCTTCAGACACATTGTGTGACCCTTGGGCAAGACAGTCCATCCTGTTTTTGCCTCAGTTTCTTTATCTGTAAAATGAGATGGAGACGGAAACAGCAAATAAAATAGGGCAATGAAGAGTCAGACATGACTGAAAAAACAAGTGAACAAATAACAAATTAAAATGTAAGCTTTTTAGCAACCAAGTCTTTGTCATTTTTATCTTAGTATGCCTGGTTCACAGCAAGTCTAGCCTCCTCATCTCATCCCTGGACTACTGTAATAACCTGCTCACTGATCTCTTTGCTATAGGTCTTTCCCCACTTCAGTTCATCCTTTACTTAGTCATCAAAGTGACTTTCCTCTTCCTTCCTTTCTCTTCTTATTCCACATTCAATGAACTCAATGACTCCCTATTACATCTTGGATCAAATATAAAATCCTCTATTTGGCATTTAAAGTCCTTTGTGACCTGGGCCCTTCCTATCTTTCTTCTCCTTCATCTAATCTATGTATTCTTCCCTGGCTGTCTCCTTGTCTGGAATTTTCTCTCTCTCTTTATTTCTGCCTCCTAGCTTCCCTGATTTCCTTCAAGATAGCTCAAATCTCACCTTCTATAAAAGGTCTTTCCCCATTTTTCCCTCTCCCCCGTCAGAGTCTTTCCTCTATGATTACATCCCATTTGCAGTATATATATTTCAATTGTTTGTATTTTCTCTCTCCTTTTAGAATGAGATCCTTGGTAGGGACTGTATTTTATCATTCCTTGTAACTGCAGACCTTAGAGCAATGTCTGTTATATAGAAGATGATTAATAAATAGTTATTGAAATAAAATAAATTCATTTGGCAGAGACCAAAAAGGAGAGGTGAGATTGGAGTCACAGAATCAGATTGGAAAGTTTAAGGCTTAGATTATGATAATGGCAATAGAAGGAGACAATTGCTTAGAGAGTAATGGGCTTAATAAGATTTGCTAGCTGGTTGAATGTGGAGGGGGTGAGGAAGAAGTTGCAAATGGTTTCAATGGTTAATGATTGGTATGATTGGTGATACAATTAACAGATAGGGAAGTTGGGAGGAAAATTGGCTTTTGTTAATGAGATAACTCAAGACACTTATCCAGAAATGTTTTCTGTCTAAGTGAGTCCCAAAATGCAGTGGGGGTTGTTAGAGACAGCAGAGAGGGACAAGTCAGAAGAAAGATAGTGGAATCCTCAGGGTGGTTAAAATAGGAAGGAAACTGGTCCAGATGAATGGAATAAACCCAAGTGGGTTAAGAGATTAACTTCCATCTTTGGGGGTCCTCCATTCACAAAGGCTGACTTCTTTGACCATAGGTCTTAAGAACAATCTCTACTCTGGCAGTTTCTGTAAACAAGACTCCTTCCTTTAAAACATTAACCCTTTCCTTGCAGGTCATCCCTGGGTTCAGGCTGTAAGTCAGGATCAGGATCAGATCATTCGGGCTGAACCAAGTTAAGGAAATTAGTAAGAAATTAGTTGAGTACACAATAATCCTTAAACCTGCAACCTCTGAGAGAGCTCTATGTAGACAGGGGACGTGTATGATTTTTCTTTGTCCCAAGAAAGGGACCTTAGAGATGTCTTGTTTAGGGGTTCTTAACCTTTGCGTGTAAGCATCAGTGTATGTGTGTGTGCTTATGGTGAAGCCCATGAATCCCTTCTCCTAATAATTCATGCTTTAAGTCCCAACTAAATTCCCACAGGAAGCCTTCCCCAACCCTTCTTTATTCCACTGCCTTTCTTCTATTAATTATTTCCTATTTATCTTGTATGTAACTTATTTTGTATATATTTGCTTGCTAGTTTTTCTCCTCCATTAGATTTTAAGCTTCTTGAGGGCAAGGATTGTCTTTTTACCTCTCTTTTTTTAACCACAATGCTTATTATACAGACTGACACTTGGTAAGTGCTTAATACATTTTCATTGATTGACTGAAATATTTTAAATGCCTAAATAAAATGTGTAGAATTATAAAGGAAACTTGTTATTGAAGTATAACTATCAATTTTTTAAATTCCAGTTTAAGAACCCTTGATTCAGTTCAATCCCTTTATTTTACAGATGGAGAAACTGAGGGTTAGGGAAATGAAGCAACTTGTCCAATGTCACATATAATAGTCAAAATGACTTAGTTACTCAAATTTGTTCTTAAAAATTATTGCTGTCTCTTTATACAACATTCTCTTAGTTCTGCTTATTTTGTCCTTCATCATTTCCTGCAAGTTGGTACAATCTTTTTGTCCCTTCTCGAATTCCTAATGCATAACATATATCATCTAGCAGGCATTTAAGTGTTTATTGACTGAATGATTGGCACATATTAGGAACTTAAGTGTTTATTGATTGGTAAAGAAAGAACTCAATTCAAAAATTCAATTCAACTGTCTAAGCAATGTTTACTAGGTACTACTCTGAGTAAGGGTCAGTGTCAGACATTTAGGATATAAAGATAAATAAGACCAAGTCCCTGTTCTTGGGGAGTTTAAACAGAACAATGGGGAGACACAGGGGCTACATGATTGCTTATACTCTTATGTGGAATTCAAGAAATGTGAAAAGATAGGTTCAAAATGAGGGATTTAGAGTAGAGGGCAATTATTTCTAGCTAGAAGGAGCAAGAGAACCTTTGTGGAAGAGATGGTATATTCATTCAGTCCTTGAAGAATGGATAGGGTTTTGATAGAAGATGATGGTTCAGGTATTTGAAATAGCAACCTAAGCAATGACTCAGAGATGGGAAAACATATGCATAATTAGTAGAAAATGAAAAATGCATCCTTTGTTGGATCAAAAGGTATAAGAAGAGATTGCATGTTTGGAATGGTAAGCAGGGTTAGATTTCTCGGTCTAGAGATGGTAATGACCTGGAAAGTCAAGCTAAGGAGTTTGATCTTTTTCCTATAGACATTTAGGAGTTGTTGAAGGTTTTTGAGCAGATGAACAATATAGTATTTTCTAAGTTCATCGAACTAGAACCTGGATAGACTGAAGAGTTCATCTGTTTCAACCCTTTTATTTTATAGTTGAGGACTTTGAAACCCAAAGGGATCTAGAGATTTGCCCAAATTCACCCATATAGTAATTATTAGAAGCAGAGACTTGACCTATGTCTTCTGTCTCCAGAAAGTTATGCTTTCATTTGCTGACCCTGGCAATTTTTTGAGAATTGATGGCAACGAGACTGGAGGCAGGTAGATCAACTAGAAGGCCATCCAAGAAACCACGTGAGAAGCTAAAAGGATCTGAGAGCTTACTTCTTATTTTGAGAGAAGAACCCAGAAACCTACTGACTGCAAAATCTCCCATGTGGACTCATGTGTAATTAGTTTTGTTTTCTGTGCTATCACAATCAGTCATGTCTGCTACTTCTACTGCCTCTTTTTGTTCTTTCATTCTCCCAGACTCATTTCTGAGAATTTAACTTTTACAGAGATTGAAAAGAATTATCCTTATGTTCTCACTGATTCTCTCTCTCTTTTTTTTGAAAGGCAATAGGGTTCCACAGCTGAGTAATTACTAAGTGACTGAGGTCAAATTTGAACTCAGGTCCTCCTGACTCCAAAGCTGGTGTTCTATCCACTGTGCAACCTAGCTGCTCCTCATTGATTCTCTCTTACTTTATTTGGGAGTCAAAAGATAAGACAGTCCTCTTCCTTGCCAAGATTATTCATTATCAACTGCAATGAAATTCTATTTCTTTTTGTCTTCTTTTGTGACCCTGATGCTTTCATCTCTCCCTCTCATGTCTCTTCATTCTGCCCCTCTCTCAGCTCCCAACTCAGTGAACACACTCAGATCTCTCTATCTTAAGACTCTTCTTTTGATCTAGCTGTTCTCCCTTTTTTCTTTTGCCACCTAAATTTCTAGAAAGAGAAGTAGGTACTCACTACCTTCAATTAATCAATTCTCCTTAATTCTTTGTGATTTTGGATTTCATCCCTACCACGTTAATGAAAATGCTCTCTTTCTTTTTTAGATCTTCTACCCTTTGGCCTTTCTGAAGAATTTGACATTTTCTATTATTTTCTCCTTTTTGCAATTCTTCCCTTGGTTTATGACAATATAATCTCAAGCTGCTTCTACTTCTATGAATGTTTCTTTTCAGATTCCTTCGGTGATTATAATGTCTTTCTCCTGCTCCCTAAATATCAATATTTTGCAAATTGCTTTTGTTTCTTGGTGATATCATCCACTTCCATAAATTTTGATCAGCTTTGTGTGATGTCCTGACTTTACAAGTTCAGGCTCTAGAGGGACATTACTGATAAAGACATTGGATTAACGTTCTTGTTTAAGTGTCATTCTTTTTTTGCATTTTTTTTATTGTTTTTTGAATTTTACAATTTTCCCCCCAATCTCGTTTCCCTCCCCTCACCCCCACAGAAGGCAGTATGATAGTCTTTACATCATTTCTATGCTATAAATTGAATGTATTGAGAGAGAGATCATATCCTTAAGGAAAAATAAATATGAGTTAGCAAAATTACATAATAAGATACTTTTTAAAAAATTAAAGATAATAGTCTTTGGTCTTTGTTTAATATGCTATCCTCTATGACAGAGACCCTAAAATTGTCTCTGATTGTTGCACTGATGAAATGAGCAAGTCCATTTAGGCTGATCATCACCCCTATGTTGCCGTTAGGGTATATAGTGTTCTTCTGGTTCTGCTCATCTTGCTCAGCATCAGTTCATGCAAATCCTTCCAGGCTTCTCTGAATTCCCATCCCTCCTGATTTCTAATAGAACAATAATGTTTTATAAGATACATATACCACAATTTGTTCAGCCATTCCCCAATTGATGGACATTCACTCAAATTCTAATTCCTTGCCACCACAAACAGGGCTGCTATGAATATTTTTGTACAAGTGATGTTTTTACCTTTTTCATCATCTCTTCAGGGTATAGATCCAGTAGTGGTATTACTGGATTAAAGGGTATACACATTTTTATTGCCATTTGGGTATAATTCCAAATTACTCTCCAGAAAGGTTAGATGAGTTCACAGCTCCACCAACAATGTATTAGTGGCCTAGATTTCCCACATCCCTTCCAACATTGATTATGGTCCTTTTTGGTCATATGTCATTCTTAATGTGAAACTTGACAAACATTTATTACCTTCTTCCTATGGGGGAGGGACAATATTAGACACTGGGACACCAAGACAAAAATAACAGTCTCTACTATCAGACAGCATTCTTTTGCATTCTACATTATGGAGATCAAAGGAAATAATGCATGTAAAGAACTAAGAAGACTTTATGAGCTATACCAATGCTACCTTTTTACTAAAAGGATGCATATCTACAAAGAAAATGAGTTAAAGACATAAAGGCAGAATCAGTTTTAGGAAAAGTTTTAGGATTATCTGAGGAGAGAAGGGGCACAACTGGGGAAATAGAACAATAAAGATGCTACAGAGAATTTGATACCTGAACAGTTTTGAAGGGAGAAAAAAAGAAATTAATCAAGTAAAAATTAGTAAGATATGCATCCAAGTCCTTCCAGACCTATTGTGAAAAGTATAAAGATGGGTGATAGAATGTCAAATTATCATAACAATTAGTTGTCCAGTTGACTGGAAAAAAGAGTGCACAAGGGAGAAATGTGAGATAAATTGGAAAGAGAACCTTTAATATTGGGCTGAAAGAGTATGTTTTTAATATTAGAAGTAATAGAAAGTTCCTGAAGATTTATGAATATTAGAATGTCATGTCAAGTCTATACTTTGAGAAGAGTTATTAAGCAAATGTATGTAGAATATATTGGATCAAGAAAAAACTGAAGGAATGAAAACCAGTTAGGAATCTAATAAATAGTCTACTTAAGTGGTGATGAGAGCTTGAATTAGAGTAGAATGAACAGAGATATGGGGATGGATATGAGAGTTATTATGGAGGCAAAATCCATAAGACGATGTTGATTGCAAATGGAGAGGATCAAGGAGACAGAGGAGTTGAAAGTAATTTTGAGGTTTTGAACATAACTGAATTGCAGGCTTATGGTGCCCTTCAGAGAAAAGGAAATTGGAAAGAGGAATGTGTCTAGTGGGCAAGATTCTGAGCTCTATTTTGGAAATGTAGAGCTTGTGCCAATAAGATGGCCAGGCAGAGATGGTCAGCAGGCCACTGGAGGTATAGGACTATAGTTTAGGAAAGAAACTAAATCTGGTTTTATGGATTTAGGAGTCATCTGTATAGAAATAATACAAGCACAAAAAAATAACAGGATAGCCAAGAATAAAAGACAAGAGAGTCTGAGGAGAAATTGAGAAAGCAATCCTGTTTCGATGCTCTAAGATGGATGATGAATCAGTAAGAGGATCTGAAATAGAACTGTCTGTCAGGAAGGAGGAAAACCAGAAGGGAACACCGTCAGGAAAGTCAAGAAAGGGTGAAAATATCCAGGAGGAAAAGTTGGACAAAAGTGCCAAAAGCTGTAGAGAGGTTAAGATGGGCAAGTACCAAGCAAATGTCATTGGATTTAGCAATTAAGTGATCAATACTAACTCTGGAAAGTGCAGTTTCAGTAGAGTAGTGGTGTCATAAGCCATACAATGAGGAGCTGAGGAGTAAATGGGTGGTAAATTGCTGAGTTTAGAATAGTTTTGAAGAGTTTAGAAGTGCAAGGGAGGAGACAGAAGGAATGGTAGCATTGAGAGAAGGCCAAATGATATTTTTTTAAGAATGAAGAGATCAGAGCATGCTTATAATCAACAGGAAAGGATCTAGAAAGAATTAATAGGTATAGTAACATATGTGAAGAGGAACTTGAAGTGACAAGTTCCTAGATAAAGCAGAAAGGTCTAGGATTAAGACCATAAAAAAAAAGACTAGCCTTGTTAATGAGGTCCAGAAGACTGGTGAAAATTAAAGATTTTTTTTTGAGGAGGAAATTCATTGAGCGATTAAAAAAATAACAGATTTTCTTTTAATAGTGAGGGCCCAACTAAGATTTGAGAGCCTGAGTTTTTAGTAGATCCTTCCAATTTTATATCTTTCTTCTTTATTTGTTGGTAGTTCAGGAATAAATGGAAAAGGTAGATGGTGGAAATGACCCAGAGATGAGGACTAGCTGGATGTGAACAGAAGAAGAAAAAGGAAACACTGATGTTCAAGAAAATGGTTTCGTGTTGTGTTTTTTTGTTGTTGTTGAAAATACTGCACAATTTCCCAAGTCCAATTTAGTTTATTCTTCTTTCCATTCAGTCCAAAATACAACTCATAATCCAAAATATATGTACTACTGGTCTAATTTCCTAGACTTCCCATTCAATTTCATGTCTGTTAAGATGGAGGCAATATATATTTTCATCCATTCTGTTTTTTCAATGTGTATGATTAGACTGGTCTTCAGATTAGCAGTACTAAAGAAACCCCCATAGTGTTTGGACGCTTCATCCCATTAGCACAATGTTCTCCACAAACAGGAGTATCTGGAGAGCTTAACCACCAATAGAGAATCTTCTGTTACGTGGCTTTGATATGGAATATCCTACATGAAAAAGGAGGCAAACACCTTTGGTGAGTATCCACCTCCCCCCACCCTTGTTTTATCTTTATTGGAGTTGGTTCTCAGGAGCTTGTTGAACAAGTTTATCTTGATCATATCTGTCATGGCAATATTATATGATTTTAATGTGAGACACCTGTATCGGTAAGTAATTAAAAAAGGTGAATTGAATTGACTCATGAGTTTTAGGACTCCCAAATACAAGATGAGGATGGGGCACCAAATAGTGTTTGCTGCAAAAGCAGATGACTCCCAAATCCATAAAAGAGACCCAGAGGAAAAGAGGAGGTAACATTCACTATAAGTGACTCACATTTTAAGTAATGGATTAATCACAGCAACAAGGAAGACTGCTAGGTGGATTTCTAGAAATCAAATCTAATTTTTGTGATATTTTTCATTACAAAACTATAGATGCTTTCCTGGGGGGAGGGGGAGACAGGAAGATTGGAGCTGGCCATAAGAGACTTATAATAATTACACCAGTCAGACTGAGAAGACTCTTCTAAGATCCTTTTAGACTATGCACAAAAGGAGTTCTGCAAGTCACATAAATGTCTAGGCTAGATAACATTTATGTCACATATCTCTATCAGCACTTTCAGCTTCTTTCCATTGGTTGTTTTCCAACTCAGCCAAAAAAAAAGTCACGTCTGGTTAACAAACCTTGAGGGCAGGGATTGTTTCATCTTTTCTTTCTATCTTAAGCTCTTAATAAAAGCATGTTGTTTGATTGACTGAGCAGCCACCTGCGTGTGGGAGACAGAAGAAGACAAAGATGGCAGGTTTAGAGCTGGAAGGGACTTCAGAGGTCAGTCAATCGAACTTCTCATTCTATAGATGAGGAAACTGAGACTAAGAGAGATTAAATAATTTATCCAATATCACACAGGTCATAAGTGGCAGAGAAAGGATTAAAAGCTAAATCCTTTAGTTCCAGATCTGGAACCAAAGCTTCTTTCCACAGTTTCATGTACTCTTGTCCTTTCCCTTTGCAAGACTAGATTGCAATACCATAGGAATTAGACTGAAAGAAACTTGAGAGCATCTAACCTGATCCCCTCATTTACATATGAGGAAACGAAGATATCATGGGATATTTGGGATGCAGCCAGGACAAGAAATACAATGGATCATGGGAAAGCACCTTGTATGTGGAGAAAGGAGACTAGGATTTTAGTCCCCAGTTGATCACTTCCTTGCTATGGGATCTTGAACAAGTAACTCAACAACTCAGTTTGTTTGTGTAAGCCTCACTCTAGATTATCATCTTTCTCAACAGTGCTCGGTCTATAATGGTTGAGAGATCATTTCATAGCCCCTCCCCAAGGCTGCCCTTATAACTCTAGGAAGATGTAGGTCACAGGAAGTCTGGATTCTCCTTTCCTGGCTTACTTAGGGTTGGGCTGTTCCTTGACAATCTCTCTCTCTCTCTCTCTCTCTCTCTCTCTCTCTCTCTCTCTCTCTCTCTCTCTCTCTCTCTCTCTCCTCTCTTTCCTCCCAGCTATCTGTCTCCAATATATGAGCAAGTCAAGAAGTCAAGGTCCACAATTTAACAGGCACCTTTAGGTTAGGAAGATGCGACATAGGAATCTCTTTCCTATACCTACCATGTCCAAGAACCTTCAATGACTCCTTAGTCCCAATCAGATGAAGTTCATATCCCTTCTCACTAACTCTCAAGGATGAGGACTTCAGTATTCACACTGATATCACTTGAAAACTTTGTCCTCCATTATAACAACTTCCTTAACTTCCCATAGTACCAGAACAAGGGCAAAAATATCTGAGTCTACTGACTCCCAGATCCAAGTTTTCTTATTGCTTCCCGGTGATTTGTGCCTGTGTAACTATTGTGGTTGAACTGAGGATTCTAGAACTTGCTCCAGGTGACCATTTGTTTCTCAGCAGTCAGACTTTCTCAGTAGCCCCCAGTGACTGAGGTGTCCTCTCATAGTCCCTTCCCCAAGGCTACTTTTACAGTTCTACAACTATTTCTCAATGAATATTAAAAAAAACCCTCCTTTTTCTCTATAACTCCTTCCCAGCTCCATATTTTGTAATGATAAGAATCCTACAGGTTTTCTAGTATTGACAGGAAAGGACCATCCAGGAGGTATCTCTCTGTTCAGAAAATCTAGCTTACAAAATGTATATTGAAATTATCCCCCCCTTTCCTAAAAGAAAAAAAAATGACAGTAATCCTTTTAGTGACTTTTCCCTGAACGCACCCAATTACATTAGGGCTGAATTCACTGATGGTGTTTATCATGGCTTATAATGTGGTTTCAGGAAATAGTCTGGCAGTACTGTGGTTCGGCAAATGGATTTCCAATTAATCAGCATCTATTTATGAGAAAGTTTAAACCATTATTAATGTAGTGTAAATATGGAACAGCACGGGCTGACCCCAAGGGCCCACCATCTGCCGAACTGTCGTAATCACATTCTTGCTGGACCGGCTCATGCTTCATGATCTTTGTCTGGAAGGAGGAGCTGTGAGTACACATCAGTCTTCCTGTTAATTGTATGGCTGTAGTGCAATCATGTTCTATTGCCCCTTGGAGAAAGACAAAGGACTCTCTGGGTGATCCTAAGCCAAGAGTGAATCCCCAATACCTCTCAGACCACAGAGATTCAGAATGCTCATCTCACTCTTAAATGGACCATTAGAAATGCTACAAGAGCACTGGACTGGGTCAGAGGAAGCCTCTTCTCTTTGCCTGGGTCTGCTGCTAATGAGCTGTGTAAGCCCTGGACAAGCTTCATATTTTCTGTGTCTCTGTCTATTTAGGCTTCATCATCATCATCATCACCACCATCATCATCTTCATCTTCTTCTTCCTTTCTCTCTCTCTCTCTCTCTCTCTCTCTCTCTCTCTCTCTCTCTCTCTCTCTCTCCTGCTGTCTCCCTCTCTCTCATTCTAATGACAGATAATTTACTGCTTCCTGAAACAGTTTGTTTCATTTTAGGATTATTGGAATGTTTTCCTTATACTAAGACAAATCATCATCGCCCTCTCATTTTTTATAACTGTGGAAACAGCATCAGCAAGATTAAGTGACTTACTACCGATCATTCAGGTAGAAGGGCCAAGATTCAAATTCTGGCTATTTATTCTGCTTTCCAATGCATCTTCTACTGCTCTGCTGCTGACCAGAAGGCACAGTACTCTTTTGGAAGCTACCATTTTTCCACCACAAAGAACATTTCCTTTCTGATTCCCTTGAAACCACCCTGTGAAGTAGGTAGAAGCCTCATTATTCCTTATATCAATGGGGAAGTTAAAGTCCAGACAAGCAGATCTATGGCTTGTCTCAGGTTCCACAGATACCATTGGCAGAGGTGAGATTTGAACCTCGGATCTTCTGAAATTCTAGGATCTTTGCTAGAACTAGTTAAAGCTCCAGGACCTGACTCCAGAGCCAAATTTTGCCGACTTTTGCTGCTGGTTCTCCCATGGAATCCCCTTTTCTATGAAGAGCATGGTTATCTCACTCCCATAAATCTTAGATTCCTGGGGTTTCACCTAGTCCCAGATTTTAAAAAGTGGCAGCAATTAGTGACTTTTGAAAACTGAATCTACTTGATCTGATAAAGACATGTCCCCCAAACTCCTACTCATCCCTACTGGTAGGAAGTGAGGGAAGGCAAGCATCATCAGTGGCTAACACCAGAAAATGCTTCAACAGAAATGAAGCCTAACTCCTTTATTTTTCAATCAAAGAAATTGAGTCCCAAAACATTTGATAACTTTTTCAAGACTATACAAATTGGAAACCTCAGAGCTAGGATTTGAATACAAGACCTCTTACTCCAAAGGGAACATAGAATAGAACTAAACCCTCAAGAACTCTGGTCCAACTCTCAATCCTCTGTGTCTCCCCTCCCATTTCAAAACATTTCCTGTTGATTCTCAAAACCTGTTGATGCTTCAGGAGCAAGAAGTCCTGAAGAGGTGTGTGTGTGTGTGTGTGTGTGTGTGTGTGTGTGTGTGTGAGAGAGAGAGAGAGAGAGAGAGAGAGAGAGAAACTCAAATAAGTCCATTTTTGGTTGCCTTTATGGAGTAAAAGTTTGCCGGCCTCTTTGAGGAATGGATTGATGTTTCACCACTTGGTGTTTGGCACGAGCTCACTCAGGGCTTTATTAAACCAAAAATAAGCTGGGCTTTTCAAACTTCCAATTAGACTGCTAACAGCCTTCCCAAGGCGGCCTCTCCTCAAATCTGGCCCTGGCCCATTGTTCTCCCTGATGAAATAGAAAAAAGAACAAAGAGGCAGCCATGCGTCTTTATTTTTCTTGTATTGCTTATCAAATTGCTATTAGCACAGCAGAGATTGTTTATATTATAGTGGGAATTATTCCAGGACTCATTAGTGATCCCAGCTCAGTTTCAGCATTATATATATTTTTTTAACCAAGGACATTCTGCAATCCCATAATTTCAATTTCCCCAGACATCTGTGATTGAAAGCAAACATTTTATATTTGGAAATTGAAAGTGCCTTTTTGCTATTAATAGATTGGCTGTAGTGGGTTCCACACCCCCCATCCCCAGTTCCACAGTGTGGTGTCAGAGGCTTGAGCTACAAGGAGGGGGCAGGCTTTGAAAAGGCAGCAACTTGAAGTAGTCTTTTGGTTTTTTTTTTTTTTTGTAGGAGGGAGGGAAGAGTAGGGGCATATTAGAACAGAAGGAGTGAAAAGAAGTAAATAAGGGGGAAAGGGAGCAAAAGAGACTGAGGGAAAAAAAGAAGGAACCTAAAAGTGAGAAGTAGTGAAAAGGGGAAAGGAAATGAGAAACTGAAACCAACAGAGAAAGCAAAAGGAAAAAAAAAAGCAAGGAGAGAAAGTGAAAGAGAATAGAACAAGAAAAGGTTAGAGAAAGTGAAAATGAGAGAAGTGGAGATGGAAAGGAAATGAGCAAAAGGCATTGGGAAAAGAAAGAGAGAGTGAGAAAGAAAGAGAAGGAAAAGAAAGAAGGAAAGAAGAAAAAGGAGGAAAGAAAGAAAGGGATCGGACAATGAGAAATAAATGAAAGAGAAAAGGAAAGAAAGGAAAGAAAAATAGAGAGGGAGAAAGGGAGGGAGGGAAGAAAGGAGGGTGAGAGAGAGAAAGATAGAGAGGTAGACAAAAACAGCGACAGAGACAGAGTGACACACACACACAGAGCAAGAGAGAGATGAGAGAGACACACACAGAGACACAGACAGACAGAAACAGAGACAGGGTGACGGGGAGAGAGAGAGAGAGAGACAGAGACAGAGACAGAGACAGAGACAGAGACAGAGAGACAGAGAGAGACAGAGAGAGACATAGAGACAGAGACAGAGACAAAGATATCCTGGGTCCAGGATCAGGGTGTCCACCAGCAAGATTTCAATGTAGATCATTTGTCTTGGATACTCTCTCCCTTGTCTGTCTCTACTTCAGTTCTCTACATCTGTAAAATGTGAATGAAAAGTATTATCTTGCTTAGTTCACAAGGATTTTATGATGTTCAAATGAGATAACGGATGTAAAATTACAGTGATTCATGGGACAGAAAATTGTTTTCACAGCAGTATCTCTAGAGAGGAATTCTATAGAATTACTAGAATGCAAAGACTCGTGGATGAATGAAAAGGCAATTCAGCTGAACTCTGATAGAAATTCTGATGGTAATTATCATGGTCAGTATTTAATGGAACAGTAAGGAGAAAAAAAGGATTTGGCTGCACAATTTGGTTTGGATACAATTCCTCTGCAATCTTGGTTATCCCATCCCTAGGAAGGACATTTCCTCTGACTCTGATTTTATCATCCATGGCATGGCTAAGTGTTCTCTGAACCTTCCACCTCAGGGCCTTGGGCTACATGGGACCTCCTCAGAATCATTTATTTCAGAGAGAACTGATTTAAAATATTAGCCTCTTTTATAAGTAGTCCGAATGAAAGTTTTCCTATGCAAATTTTAATTTGAAATGTATTTTGTTTCAGTAAGTTTCCTTTTTATTGATGATGATGATGATGATAATAATGTTTGTTTTCTATTCTTGAAGAAGACCATGGCATCAGGGAGGTGATTCCATGACAAGCAAGTGGTTTGGATTTGAGCGAGGGGGATGCTGTGTTTAGTTACCATCCTCATTTCCTCTCTGCAGCCATCTGGGTCCAGTGGCCAGATATGAATAAGGATGACTGGAGATGGCCCTGTCTTTGAGGCACTAAAGCTCCTCTGTATTTTGGATCTCCAGCTGTTGGGCCATAAGACTGTCTTTTCTATGTTTTCTGAACTTGATTGCTCTTTTTTGACTCTGGATAGAAGTTGAGGCACATAGTGTTGTTATTGATGAGACAACAGTTATCTCTGATTTTTCAATCCAGCCTCAGATACTAAATTTGTGACCCTGGGTAAGTCACTTGACCCTGCTTGCCTCAGTTTCCTCATGTGCAAAATGAGCTTAAAAAGAAAATGGCAAACCACTCCAGTATGTTGGCCAAAAAACAAAACCACATGGGTCACAAGGAGAGACATGACTGAAACCACTGAATGAATTAGGGGAAAAGAAAATCCAAAAGAAGGATGTGCAATGAGTAGATAAAGTCCTTAGATAGATCTATCTACTCTATAGCAGATTTGGGTTCAAATTCCACTTCTTTCCCTTACTATATGTAAGCCTTGGACCTCAGTTTCTTCACTTGGAATTAGAATTTTGTTATATTGGCAGGATTAGGTTGAAGATCCCAGATTTCAGACTTCTCACCTGCTCTCTCAGTTATCAGTAAACCTGCCTTTCATCTCTCTGTTCTGGACTTTTCCACTCAGCATGCTCAGTAATATATAGTGAACTTCCCAAGAGAGAAAGAAGACCTCACCTGAGCAAAATGATGCTTCCTTGAGGTCAAACTCTAAGGAGGCCTTCTGAACAAGGGAAGGGCAGAATCCAGGAGGGATTCCATCACTCAAATTCCTTCATTCCATCACTCCCCAATTAGAATGTAAACTTTTATATAAGGGGAAAACTGAGACTACTACTGATCAAAGTTGGGCATCTAATGATATCACATTTCACTGTGCATCTCTAATTCCTTAAAACCATTTGCAGTTTTGCTTCTTCTTCCAAAACTTTTTGAGGAAGATAAAGGCTAATGATAAACCCTTTTCCCTGATAGAAAAAAAAGAAAATTCCAATCATTCCAAAATTAGAAAAGTGGTAGAGGTGAGTTGAACTCTAAATTCTGACTTCTGTATTATGATGGCCATCTAGTAATCTCTGGATGATTTAGAACATTCTTAATCTGTAATGCATGGGTCTGTGGATAGATTTCAGTGAATTATGAATTTGGATGAGAAGAAAAATATATCCTTATTTTCACTAAATTCCAATTAAAATTGAACATTTCCTTCAATGACTTTTATTTATTTATCCATTTGGTGAGGCAATCATGGTTAAGTGCCAAGGAACAAACAACTAGTAAGTGTAAAGAGTCTGAAATCATATTTTAATTCAAAACTTCCTGACTTCAGGACTGCCACTGTGCCACCTACCTATTCCTCCATTACTTTTTTTTTTAGGTTTTTGCAAGACAATGGGGTTTAAGTGTTTTACTCAAGGACACACAGCTAGGTAAGGTCGGATTTGAACTTAGGTCCTCCTGACTCTGGAGTCAGTGCTCTATCCACTGCTCTACCTAGTTGCCTCCCATTACTTTTAAATGTTCTGAAAAAGAGGTCTAGATTTCACCAGACTGCCAAAAGTATTTATGATACAAAAAAAGGTTGGAAATGTCTCACTAATAAAAATGGGTCACGAACAAGAAACAAAAATTATTCTAAAAACACTGTAAAGATTCATCAGAAGAACCCACTGAGTTATAGAACAGGAAGGTTCTTTCAGTATCATGAAGCTTGTCTCCACTTCACTTTTGAAGAAACTGAGGCCCAAAGAGGGAAAGCAATTCCCCTCAATTTGAACAACTTAATTAAAGACCAGATCAGAATTCCAGAATCCTGCCTTCTAAATTTTGAGCTCTTTCGATCTCATATAATGTTGTGTCTTATGGGTACAGTTATCCTTTCCACATCATGACTTTCCATGTTGCAATTTCGATATACTGGAGATCAGTCTAAGAATTTAAATGGGAATTTGGGGGGAGTTTTGTAAAAATCCTATATGACATGTGAAGACTGGCAGACAAATATTTGACCCATATTTTACAGTTACTACGAACACCCCATAAAGGAAAAAGTAAAAATCAGACTTCTTCAGTAGAAAGGAAGAACTAGATTATGGAGATGCCATGCCTCTAACCCACCCCAATGTGGAAGTGATAACTTTATTAGCATAATTCTGCCCACTATATTGCTTTGCCTTTACTGTTTTGAGAGTCATTTTGGGCCCCCTGGGGCCCCCAACTTTTTAAAAAATTTTACTTATTTAAGGCAATGGGGTTAAGTGACTTGCCCAAGGTCACACAACTAGGCAATTATTGTTATGAGCTTAAATTTGAACTCAGCACCACCTAGTTGCCCCCTAGGGTCCCCAATTTTTTAAGAGAGCAAGAAGAAATGTCCTTTTGTTGGATGAATGATTTTGAAAGACTGGAAATGATATGGTTATGTAAATTGATTTGAGTTTCTGGCAACCAATGCTAGTCAAGCATGTTACCTCCTCTTAACCCCATAGTTCTCTAAATTACCAAGATTCACCTTGACCTTTGTGCTCACCTGAGTATTCTTAATGTAAACTAGCATTCAACTCCATCAGGGAGTGGCAGATAAAGTTTTCATTCGTTCTGACTTGCATCACCCCTAAGCATTTTTGAGTGATGGAATCCTTCTTGGATTCTGTCTGCCCTTCCCTTGTTCAGAAGGCCTCCTTAGAGTTTGACCTCAAGGAAGCATCTTAGGATCATTTTGCTCAGGTGAGGTCTCCTTTCTCTCTTGGGAAGCCCACTAGATATTATTGGGCATGCTGAGTGGAAAAGTCCAGAACAGAGAGATGAAAGGCAGGTTTACTGATAGCCAAGGAGATAGGTGCCTGAGAGAGCAGGTGAGAAGTCTGAAATCTGGTATCTTCAACCTAATCCTACCAATATAACAAAGTTCTAATTAATTTATTCATTCCTCACTCATTTGTTTATTCATTCAGTCATTCAATCAACAACATTTTATTAAGCAAGTGTTATGTACAGAACACTAATTTTTGCATGGTAGTCAGAGCATAATGACCAATATACAGAGAGTTTTCAAAATACTTCCATGTACATTAGTTGATAAGATTCTCTTGGGGCGGCTAGGTGGCACAGTGGATAGAGCACCGGCCCTGGAGTCAGGAGTCCCTGAGTTCAAATCCAGCCTCAGACACTTAATAATTACCTGGCTGTGTGGCCTTGGGCAAGCCACTTAACCCCATTGCCTTGCAAAAAAAAAAAAAGATTCTCTTAATATATGAGTCATGTAGGGCAGGAATTAAGAAGTTCATTTTATAAAAGAAAAAAATTGATGTTCAGAAAAGTAGAATGATTTACCCAATCAAGTCAGAAGAATTCAGACTAGAACCCAGGTCCTCTGTCTCCTAAATTGGTGGTCTTCTGACTCTCATAAACACTCTGTCTCTTTAACAAGGAAAGACCTCAAACTTCCAGGTTACCACTGTAACTCTAATGGGTAAAAACAACCACTTGTCTTTGGGGTTAGTTTAAAAATGATAATTCCTCATTTTCCTTGCATACTGATTTCTCCTCTCTCCAAAAAACCAATCAGAATGGTTTCCAAAGAAAGAATGTATGGGATCTGATAAAGGAAGAGCCTTAAACTTTAGCTTCCTTCCACTCCACATGCCTATGAACTCAATCAACAAGTAATTATGAATTACCTTCTATTTACCACACTCTAGAGACCTTCAGCTTTAATTCTTCTGAGAGTGGTATTACTCTACAAATCCCACAGCAATTGGTTATCTCCTTATATTAAAAGAAAAAAAACCAAAACAGTCCCTGCCCTTGAGAAGCTTATATTTCAGCTATTCATAGATGAATGACATTCAACACAATGATTATTTGTTAAGTGTATATAGATATATTTTTAGTTTTGGCAAGGCAATGGGGTTAAGTGGCTTGCCCAAGGCCACACAGCCAGGTAATTATTAAGTGTCTGAGGCTGGATTTGAACTCAGGGACTCCTGACTCCAGGGCCGGTGCTCTATCCACTGCGCCACCTAGCCGCCCCTTTAAGTATATCTTATATGGTAGACAAGGGAGAAAGCATTGGTAGCTCTCATTTTTCTAGCTCTCAAATTGAGACAATTATTGTTGTATCCATTTTTATTTTTATTTTTTGGTGTCTCCATTTTAAAGAGGAGGAAAATAAGGTTCAGAAGACTGAAAAGTTCATGTCATTCTCAGAATTTGCCACCATGTTTCATAACTCCAAATCTAACATGTTTTCCATGATGTTTCATTGCATCTTCATGGAAGGAGGCAAGTGCCACAGATTGGGTTGACTCAGTAACCATCATAATGAAGGAAGCTTGGGGAGGGGGAAAGAGAGTCATGGGGCACAGCTCCTAATTGGAGCTTCTCCCAGGCCAACATTCAGCCCCTGAACATTGTTTTAAGGTTGTGCAGGTACTTGGCGGGAGCAGAGGGAGCAGGAAAGGGGATGCCCCCAAACTATTTCATGTTCAAGTTTTCTTAGGGATCATTATAGTGTTTACATCACTATAGGAATTACAGAAACGATTTAGGCATTTGAAGGCCAACTTTGGCTCAGGAATGTGCATGTGTTGACAGAAGGGTGACACACCGTTATTCATTCTTACATAGATGTTAGTGTCAAAGAAAACCAATTAACACCAAAGAAGGGAGGGGGCCCCTGGAAGCAAGGAAAGCCCAGGCTGGTACAATTCCCAGCCTGTCTGCTCAATGTGGAGTGAGGTTTCAGCTGTTCCTGCCCCATTGTCCTCAGTTCTGCTTGACTGCACCCCACTACGGGGAAAAGCAATGGTTGCAAGCATCTCTCACCGCCTCATTGTGTGATGCCTTCCGCTCTTTGCTTCACTGCATACCTTTCCCATTAGAGGTAACTTGGCCTTTGAGAAGGTTGATGTGGATCCTTTTGCAAATGACTTACCGATCTGCCTAGTGCGTGAGAATCTCCTTTCCCAGAGATAGAATGCAGGGCTCACCTGTCTCCCAGGTCATTAGGCTGCTGCCAGGTGAGAAAGACCAAAGGTGTCTGGGGATGGCAGCCTACTCAGCCAGTCAGAGGGGGTCCCATAAATAACATGTGTCTGGTGGGTCTGGTTCAAGGCTAGGTCAGCAAGTGTGGATTGTCATCAAGGATAGCTCACTTTAAAAAAAGAAAAGAGTTCTTGGAATCACCACCTACCTTTGTATCCCCTTTTTTGATGCTACAAGAAATGGGACCCTATGCCTATTATTTAATTTCTCTGAGTCTTTCCTTTCATCCATAATTTGTTGTTGGTCAGGCATTTTGAGTATGACTCTTCATGGCCTCATTTGGGAATTTCTTGATAAAGATACTAGAGTGATTTGCCATTTCCTTCTCCAGCTCACTTTACAGATGAGGAAACTCAAGAAAACAGGGTGAATGGGGTGGCTAGGTGGCGCAGTGGACAGAGGACCGGCCTTGGAGTCAGGAGTACCTGGGTTCAAATATGACCTCAGACACTTAATAATTACCTAACCATGTGGCCTTGGGCAAGCCACTTAACCCCATTGCCTTGAAAAATCTAAAAAACAAAACAAAAAAAAGAACAGAAAGAAAACAGGGTGAAGTGACTTGCCCAGACTCTCATAGCTAGTAATTATCTGGGACCAGATTTTAACTTAGGAAGTTGAGCTTTCCTAACTCCAGGTCCAATGCTCTATTCACTGTGCCTTCTAACTGCCCCTTAATTCATATTACTAGCCAGGGTATTAAGACTTATACTCCCCTTCTCCCAATATTGTTACCATGATGGCACTTGGTAAATCTATATTCATTTAGTTTTGGTCTATACTTGTGATGTCATTAACATAGAACAATGTTTTGTTACCTGTATTCATAACTGAAGGAAATGCTAAACTATAACCAGAAGTTAATGAAAATAAAGATGTAATTTTAGAATCAAAGTAGATTTAAGGTTAAGAATCCCTAGAATATCCTGATATGGACAATTCCTTCTATTAATGGAGATCAGTAACGAGTTAGACATGTATAATGTTAGAGAAAGTGCCCAGAATCCCACAGTCTCTCTCTCTCTCTCTCTCTCTCTCTCTCTCTCTCTCTCTCTCTCTCTCTCTCTCTCTCTCTCTGTTTCTCTCTCTCTCTCTCTCTATATATATATGTATATGTATGTATGTGTCGGTTAGATTTGAACACAGCTCTTCTCAAACACAAGGATGGTTCTCTAACTGCTACAAACCACAGGATCTTTCTTTCCAACCTTAAATTATTAGAATGGATAAAGTTAAATAATAATGCTAGGTATTTGAGGACAATGGGAAGGCAGAAAACAACCAGAATAAAAATAAAAATGAGGCCCTTGGGTTGATAATAGGGAAGCGGGGAAGTTCAGATAGGCCCAATGACAGCACCCTAGATTCCTGCTAAGAGTTTATTAAGTAATATCAGCTACTAGAGGCTGCTAGGTGCCTTAGTAGAGAGAGACAGTGCTGATCTGGAGTCAGGAAGCCCTGAGTTCAAATCTAGCTTTAGACACTCACTAGCTACATGATTCTAGGCAAGTCCTTTGAACTCCGCTTGCCTATTTCCTCAATTGTAAAATGAGGATAACGTGTTTGTAATAATAGTTTGTAAAAACTCAATTGAGTACAACAATAGAACCTACCTCATGGAGAAAGCGAATTCTTTTCACTGGGTTCTATTTTCCTAGGCTAGCTGCCCACCCTATCTAGGTTCCCATCCTCATTATACCTTCCTGCTACAGTGGCATTCCCCCTATGGCAAGGTCAATGCTGTTATACCAGCAGTGCCAGTAAGAGGCAGACTGCCCACACCTCCCCTCTTCTGTGGTAGCAGTAGCATACATTTCACCAGGATGTCTCAGGGTTTCTCTAGTATCTCCCCCCCCTCCAAAAAAAAGGTTTTATCAGGAAATTAAAGCTGTAAACTCAAACAAAATAAAGTCCAGAAGCAAAGAATTTATAAGATTTATAATGATACAGACACCACCATTTAATCCTATCTGATGATGCCTGGGAAATTCTAATGATGCCATGTTCAAACTAGTAATCGGGAAGATTCCAAAGACAGATTTCACTTTTCTTTTTGCGAATCTTCTTTAATCTCCTTCATCCCAAGAAACCTAAACAGGTCAGATCCACTGGCATCTAAATAATTTTGCCATTTTAAGCCTTGGATGTCTTTCCTTACCCCATGCAACCATTCAGAACAGATGTTAACATTTATTAGACATCTACTATAGGCAGAGCACTGTGCTAGTTCCTAGGGTATATACATAGTCCAAATAAGATACAGAAAGATCTCTTTGGACCTGGCATAGTCTAGACCACAGAATCATAGATTTAAAGCTTCAAGGGATCTTGGATCCTTGGATTCCTTGGATTCTTGTATCATGTTAGAGTTGAGGAAACAGGTCCATGGAGAGTGTGACTCAACAGGTCCTCTGATTTCTAATTGAGAATTCTTTCTGCTCCACTAACTTTTATATTATAATTATTTATTATAGTTGCATGTATTCAATACAAAATGATACATGGTGATGTGGGCATGAAGGCATTTTTTGGGGGTTTAAATATGATAATTAGTTATGGCAAGCAGAAAGGAGCAAAAGACTGGCACAGGCAAACAGTCCACGTGGAAATGAGGAAAGAGTGGGTGGAGGAGAATAGTATGAGATTAGTCTAGGAAGGTAAAATGGTATCAGATCATGCCAGGCAAGACATCTTATATAGTCTCTGTAGGCTATAGGCATAGGTTTGATAATGACATGGTTAGGACCTTACATATTATGGAAAATAATTTGGCATGATACAATAGATGGTTTGGAGGAGGATGGAATGGGGTGGAAAGACTTTTATTGGCCTTTTTATATTTGACTTTGTCTTTATATCTATCTGGATCACTCCCAGGTATTTTTGTGGTGATATGAACAATGATTATGATTGATATGTACAAGTTCAACAATGCATTTTCTCCAATTATCAATTTTTTTATTCTACCTATCTGAAAATACAATTATTAACATATAATTGTTCATTTTAGCCATGTCAAAAACTATGTCTTTCTCTGTGTCTATCTCCCTCTTTGTCAGGAGGTAGGTAGAATTCTTCATTTTTGGTTCTTTGAGTCACAGTTCATCATTGTGCTGATCCAGTGTCTTAACTCTTTCTAATAGTTCATTTTAAAAATACTGTTATATATTTTAGAATTTTTTTTACAGTATTGAGGACACTTACTGAATTACAAAGAGGTGTAAGAAATTATAAATCTGATATGAATTACGTTTTGCAAATTGAGTTTCCTTATCAATATAAGAAAATTAATTGACCATTTGTATCAAGCTTTCATAAAATAAAAATATTGTTATAGTATAAATTATTCTTTTGATTCTGTTCACTTTGCTCTGCATCAGTTCAAACAAGGGTGAAAAGACTTTTCCGAAAGCTGTTGCATTGGCTCAAATGGGTGATAACAATGGGACCAGAGAAGAAGGAACAGATATGAAAAATATGGTAGGGGTAAAATAATCAGGATTTCCTAACTGCTTAGAAATGATTGGCAAAGGAAGGAGGGTGGAGAGATGTCCTCAATATTATGAATATGAAAGATTAGTTGAGGGCAGCTAGGTGTTTCAGTGGATAGAGCACCAGTCCTGGAGTCAGGAATAATTGAGTTCAATTATAGACACTTGACCTTTACTAGCTGTGTGACTTTGGGCAAGTCAATTAATCCAGATTGTCTCACATTCAGGACCCTCTCCAGTAGTCCTGATTCATATCTGGCCACTAGGTCCAGATAGTTCTGGAGGAGAAAGTGGGGCTGGTGACTTAGCATAGCACCCCTCACTCAGATTCAATTCACTTGTTTGTCATGGTAATACCTCCCTGATGTCATGGCTTTCTTTGAGAGGAAGGACAAACATTATCATCAGATGAATGGCATAGAGAGTTATAGGAATGGAGAAATAAGGAGGAGCAGACTCCAAAGAAAAGATCAACAGCTTGGTATAGGATATGTTGAGTCAGAGATGCTGATTGTTATCCTCTCTATAGGTAGATGTAGATGTCAGACTGGAGGACAAATCTGAAGATAATAATTGAAGAGTCATCTGAGGGCAGCTAGGTGGTGCAGTGGATAAAGCACCGGCCCTGGAGTCAGGAGCACCTGGCTTCAAATCCGGTCTCAGACACTTAATAATTACCTAGCTGTGTGGCCTTGGGCAAGCCACTTAACTCCATTTTCCTTGCAAAAACAAACAAACAAAAAAGAGTCATCTGAAATAGGTGGAATAGTCAAAACCATGAGTGAATGTGAGATAGCCAAGGAAAGTGTGTCAAGAGAGGAGAACCCAGGGAAACTCTGTAATTCCTTCATGGCAAGAATTCCTTTTTTGGGGGCCTTCAATAGCTATGCTTAAAGTCCTGTAGGAATAGTTGTCAGACTGCAAATCCACAGGAGTTGCTTCCCAAGATAATGGCTGAGGACACTGGGCTGGAAGCAATGCTATTCTCAAGATGCTTGGGTTTAGAACTTCAGACTAAAGCAAGATCCTATGATTGACATAGTAGTTTTGATTCAATTTGCTTACTTCATGCTGCCTCCCATCTCCTGGGGGTGCCCTGCTGCTTAATGGAAGCCTATGGTTCATTGGTGGGGAAATTAAATTAACCTATACTTTAACAATTTTTATTTTATATTTGTAGGCTTGACAGAAATTAGCTTAAGCTTCCTAGAGAAATTTTCATAAATACAGAGACACTGGGGAAAAAAACCAGAGCATATTGGAAAAAGCAGAAAGGGCTATGAAAATGAAAAGTGAATTTCTTTACTAAAATTCAGCGAAAGAATTTAGAAACCCATTATGACTAGAGGAGGTTCAGATCTCAGCGGCTGGAATGATGTCTGTCTTTAAAGATGAGTCCATGGGTTTCTAAGTCCAGATCCATCTCGCAGAAGCAATAGCAAATCATAGAGATCTCAGAGGCCATCTACAATGAATGAACGTAGCAATATCTTCTTGGAAAAAAGCTCACATTCTCATGGGGAGACAAAAAGTATATATAC
The DNA here is from genome assembly GCF_037893015.1 of Macrotis lagotis. Taxonomy (NCBI): domain Eukaryota; kingdom Metazoa; phylum Chordata; class Mammalia; order Peramelemorphia; family Peramelidae; genus Macrotis; species Macrotis lagotis. The sequence goes on from NC_133665.1 coordinate 130,217,026, forward strand.
AGTATATATTATATATATACATATATAGAGAGATAGATAGATGATAGATAGATAACAAATGCAGGTAGCTAGTTGCTAGGTAGTTAAGAAGGAAGACAATAAATGTTGGAAGGAATAAGAAAATGTCTGTATGGCATATGGTTTATGGATATATCGATTATCCATCATATGGATCCAGATCCTTTCCTGCCAAATAGTCAACCAATTTTCCCAAGTACATATGTAAAATAATGAATCCTTTCACCAGATGTTTTTTATAACTTTATTAAATGTTAATTTTCTGTATACTTCTTGTTGGGTGCTTTGGGTATCCCTTCTATTCCACCAATCTACTTTTATACTTTGGGCCCAGGACCAGATTTTTTAAAGTGAAAACTACCTAGTATTATGTTTTAAACCTAGCTTTTCTTTTTAGTGTGCCCTTCATAGTATTGTCCATTTTCTTAATGTATAATTTATTTTGCTTTTGTCTAATTCTATAAAGATGTACTTTGGTATTTTGAGTGGTTTTACATTATATATATATATATATATATATATATATATATGTACATATATATATATATTAATTTGATGAATCATTCCAAATTATCCATGAGGGAATAATCCCTCAAATTATTTAGATCTTTATTTTGCTCATTACACTTTTTATAGCTCTCCTTTTTCAGATCCTGTATTTGGTTAAGCAGGCAAATTTTCCAGTATTTGATGGTTTTATGTTATTATAAATGGAGTTTCTTTTTATTTTTATTGATTTTAGAGGTGAATTATTTGTGCTTATATAAAAATTTTATCATCTGAAAACAGGAATGCCAATGATTTTGCTGCTTAATCATGTATCCTGTAATTTTAATGAATTAGTTTGTTGTCTCCATTAATGTTGCTTGTATTTATCAAAACACGACTTAACCTTTACTCCTTCAGCTCTGTGCCAGAGTCCTAAGACACTGCTTTCCTTGCCCAGAGCCCTAGCAGCTCTGTTTCCTTTTGAAGACAGAATAGACAAGTTCCTGCTACAAACCCTGGCTCATACCTTGCTCTGTCATCCACATAGACAGTTGCCAGTTTACAAACAAATTGCTCTTACAAAATGTGATTATAAAACGGCTGTGGACTCAAAGGCTTATTTTTTGCCACAGACAATTATCCAAATGGTGGTTGGGTTCCCAGATCAGCCTACAATATCTATTTAAACCATAATATAATCAAAATCTTATACTTCCATTACACTGGATGAGACTCCTTTCAACTCTGAAATTCTTTAATTCATTGTATTCAACTCTGCACGGCCACTTTCTTTAAACATTTTAATGTGCTACTGTCTTCCAGGGTAGTTAATCCTGAAAGGACATTAGGGCAGAGTTGCCCAGAAAGACAGGGAAGCTAATCTTAAACTAGCAACTATCTACACTCCCACAACTTCTTAAGAAAGGAACTTCTTTAGGTCAGTCATTTCCCAGATATTATGATTCACAGAATTCCAGAGCTGAAAAAGATTTTAATTGCCCATCTGGTCTCATAAACAAAAAGAATGCCCACCACAATAAAACAAATCACTTAGCACCCAATCTCTTCCTATCACATGATGCAACCTCTTTGTTCATGATTTCTCTAGAGAAAAAAATATGACCCCATTATTCCATAGTTTTCTTTCTCCATTAAAAATCATTGTTTGTCCTAGCTACTAGTAAACACTTGTTCACCAAATCCCCCTAAGGATGGCATTTAGAATGTTTGCCTTGGATTCAGTTTGTATATCAGATCTCATGGAAACTAGCTATGTGACCTTCATCAAAGTAAGAAAATACAAATAGGAAACAACACAGGTCTCTAAATAATCAAGACTTCAAGAATATTGACTATTATTTTCCATCAACCAATTTCCTAGCCTTGGAAAAGTTGCACCTTGTAGAGTTGTTTTCAAATAAGAAAAATTTAATAGGATTTAATAAAAGAAGCAAAAAAAATCAATTTGATTTTAGGGTCCAATTCATATATATATATATATATATACCAGGTAATGTTTTGTTGCCTGGTTTGTTCACTTTGGAAGAGTGTTTGTTGGTTAATTTGTTTTTGGTTAAATTTTTAATTTTGGAAGTGCATTTAGGCAATATGTATTGAGAAAAGAGAATTCAGAGGAATTACAGAATACATTATTCAGAATCATTTAAAAACATTAAGTAATTTAACTTACAATTACTATTGCAGTATTTTGAGAGACTGATACTTAAAGTCTCATCAAAACATAATGACTTTTTCAGATCTGCAGATTAGATATTTTATTTTTCACCTTGACTCTGCACTGTCTCCCTCAAAGTCTGTCTTCTGGCAAGTCAAACCAAGTCTCTTCCTCTTGTTAATTATCTTTTTCTCTAATGAAGAAATTCCTCTTGTTTTCAAATGGACTTGATCCTGGACCTCGGGACCTCTCAAAGCATAAATTGCCTTCAAGGTAGACATGTCTTCCTTCAGGTTGAAACTGTATCCCCTATTTAGGATAGGAAACAGAAAACAAAATATAATCAGAGGCCCAAGTACAAGTGAACTGGGTAGACTTTCCCTAATGTAGTTGCTTAATGAAAATAGTCTTCATGATGCTGTTGGCCTGGAGAAAGGCCAGGCCATCCAACCCATCCCTCATTTGAAAGTCTTAGTTACTTAACATAAATGCCATTTGAAGGGTCTTAGAAAGAGAGAGCCAAATGGAAGCTACCTCCCTTTCTCAATGACATAGTAATCTGCATCCTGTCATGGAATGGCATAGCCATGTTGGCAAAAACAACAGACTAGTCCTCAAGGCTTTATAAACTTTACTAAAATCACAAATCTTTGAAACACAGAATAATCTCATGATCTGAAACAGTCAGAAAGTTTATCATCCACAAAAGAACTAAGAGCTGTCACCATGACCCTTGAGTCCTCAGAAGTTTCTAGAGGGAAAGGGCCTCTAAAGGCCACTGCAACACAACTATGAATTTGGACTGAGGAGCAAATCTAAGGAAGGTTTATCACATGGACACAGACTCCTACTTCTTGAAACTTTATTTTTTTCTCAGTTGTAAAAAAGAGGAAGTTTTATTTTTACTGCTTATCTTAGGAAGAAAACACTGCAAATTTTTGAATCTCCAAAGTAAGGTAAATTATTGTTATTATCAAAAATTAAAAACAGCTTTGACTCTAGAAATTATCAAAGGAAGTATGAAACTCAAGATTGATATATAGTGGGTGGCTAGGTGGCATAGTGGATAAAGCACAAGCCTTGGGGTCAGGAGTACCTGGGTTCAAATCTGGTCTCAGACACTTAATAATTACCTAGCTGTGTGGCCTTGGGCAAACCACTTAACACCATTTGCCTCACAAAAAAAAACCCTTAAAAAAAGATCAATATATAGTAAACAAGTAAAGATTAGAAATGAATATAGAATCTTTGTCTAGATAATATTTTTCATTTATTAAGTATAACCTTTGTATCATAGGTTTGCATCTACCTTTAGAGAACCTCTCACTTCTGTAGTTTCTTCCTCTTGGCCAAGGGGAGCCTGAGAAGATAAGTCTAATAGTCCCACAAGGATGACCACCAGCTCTACTTCCAAGCCGTCAGGTTCACAAATCTCAAAACACAGAATAATTTTATTTTCACATTAAAGCACATTGAAAGGAATCACATTTGAGCTAAGTCTTCCTAGTCAGCCACTCTCCCCTGGCTTATATTGCTTCCATAACTTCCAGGACTTCCCTGGATGTTGATCCAGCAAATGGGGTATATGCTACTTTATGCCATCCCCATCTCTTTCTCTGTGGCATGGTACCATTTTCCTGGCAGCTCTCTCTAGAAAACAACAGTCAGTGCTCTCTGTCACTCTACCTTCTATAGTGGCCCTCAGCTCTTAGCAAAATGTGTTCACTCCCTACAGGTTTGACCTTCTTCAACTCAACTCTATTATTGATTTCTATGAATTCTGCTTCCATCCACCAAATGGCACTTTTCACCTTCTTTAGAGGGATTGCTCTCTAGCAGCTGGTCTATATGGAGAGATTATCCTGGAGCTTCTGTTCTGTCAAATGTAGCTAAATTTTGTAAATATCACTTGAGGACAAAAACACCTTCATTCTTTTGAAATCCGTTTGTGTATTATTGGATTTCATAGTCCCTATTCTCCCAGTCCAAGGATCATATTGGAATATTCCTTTCTTGCGCCATTTCAAACAAATCTTTGCTTTCAACTCCATGTTGGCTTGCCTTCATTTTACCACTGCTATTGGACTAGTATGTTTTTTACTTGTTTCAGCACTTTTCTGGGACCTGGGGTTTTGAGGAGCATCCTACCCTCCTCATTTGTCTTTTCATTCATCCTCCTCAGAAGCAGATGGACTGGGTTATTCAAATTACCACAGCCTATGCTCTTTCACAAACAAAAGAGAAGGTCAAATTAGTTAGCAGCTGCTCCTAACAAAAGAGTTATACTGAGGGAAAGGAACCTACTGCAATAAAGAGGGAGAGTTTGTGGGCCTAACTACACTATTGTTTTGGGCAATTAAAAAGGGGAGAGATTAGGTTTAAAGGAGACATTAGGTAAAAGGACACTGGGACCAGATGAGGAGTAGGGTGAAATATAATTGATAAATTCTGAGCTAGTGGGCAGAGGGTTCCAGTTTATCTCTAAGAGCTATGCATCTGGAGGTTTGGGAATGCCACAAGCTGACTATATACCTGGAATCTGTTCAGATGGTATGGAAATATACCTGAGTAGCTGTGCTAAGGCTTCTGGATCTCAGGTCCAGTTTCTTCTGTGGCCAGAAAGAAAATAAGCGCATTTGAGTAATTTGGGCTTCATGAACAAATCTGGAATAATTTCAGCAGCTAAAACACCAAATGTTTGTAAAACCTCTTTCATTTTTATTTTCAGAGTGTTCGTCAATGGTCTCCCTTTGTGAGCCCCCACTATTACCTCTCTCTCCTCTAGCCACATTGGAGTTTATGACTCTGTCCACATGGTGCCAGACCTCCAGATGAAAGACAAAAATAAATAAATAAGTACAAATGGTGTGGCTCATCTAGATGTTTCCAAAGATGCGGATGCTTGGCGCCCTGTAGACGCATACATCCAGATGTTGGACCCAACCTTTCACTTTTCATCCAAATACTCTAACCCAACCTCAGAAAATCAAGATATAGCCAGGTCTCTTCTGTCTCCTAGTACTTCCAAAAATGAAAAAATCTAATTGAAATAATGTAAAAAAACAAAACCACCTAGTACATAAATATCAAAGAGTTGGACTTCAGGGAACAAATAATGGGTTACTCTTCTAACTTTATTACAACCCTACAAGCTGCCACTGTATCCACAGGAGTTTTTCTGTGGGATAGATTATTATGGTGGGGGCCATCAAGAAGAGGAAGAAAAAGAGGAAAATCACCTAGTAATCAAAACATAGGACCTAGAGTGGAATCTAAGCTCTACAACTTATTACCACATGAGTGACCTTGAGCAAGTCACTTAATTACTCCTCTTTAAATGAAGGAACAAGATTCAATAACTTCTAAGATCTCTTCTAGCTCTCTTTGATTTTAAAATCTAATTGAAATCACTTGGGAAATAGCTCCTTTTTTCATTTTCTGTTAAGAATAAACTTTGATATATATATATATATATATATATATATATATATATATATGTATATATATTTGGAAGGACATATAATGGTGTCCCCAGGAAGAACTAGATTTGAAACCTGTCACTTTTTTTAGTTATATGAGCTTAAGTCCATCGATCACCTAATCACCCTAAACTTTAGTTTTCTTCCCTGTGAAAAGGGCACCAGATTTGTACTTTCCCCTGCTAATGAAAGACAAGGAAATGATCATGTAGTCTGCTCATTCTTCTTACATTTTCCCTTGACTTTTTCCCTGTGATACAGGGCTTTGCAAAGGAGGTGGGGGAATCTGCAGAAAGTCAATAATTCAAAAGAGAGCAATTCCTAGGTGCTTGCTGCAAAGCTACACTTTTTTCTTTATCTCAACAATCATTGGAAACAATTTTGCAGAAACATTCAAATTCAGCCAGTACTAATTTGGTCCAATTGTTTTATCACAATCTGTTGGCACAACATATGAGTATTGCCAATTAGAAGCCCTCTCAGATATCCCAGTGTGCAAATCAGATTCCGAGTCCTACTGATCATTATGTCCTGGAATAGGGCCTCAAAGAAGAGGCTGGCCTCCTGGAAGCTAACCAGCAACTAGGATGATGATTTCTTTTGAGTATAACAAATCTTAGGAATTCGCAAAGTCACCCTGGCCTCTATCATCAATCAAGAAAGAGATTCCCACTGATTTCAATGCATTCCATTTAGAGAACTGGACCGGTGCTCAAATCCAGCCACTGATTAGATTTAGATCATGAGCAAGTGATTTCACCTCATTGAACCTCAATATACTCACCTATCAAACGGGCATCATCCAAGACCAAAGGGAACGTACAAGAATTTGGAGTATGCTTGAGTCAAAATCCAATTCTACAATTTAGAGAGCAAGGAACTTCCCCATCTCAAACCTCAATATCCTCATGTGAAATAAAGAAGATAAATTAAATGATCTCCAAGTCCTTGAATCCACCAAGTTCATATATCCTAAAGTATGTGTGACAGGGCTTTGTAATCATGAATTACCACATAAATGATAATTATCACTACAAATCCAAGATGGAGGGAAATTCACTTTTTTAGAAACTGGAAAATAAGTATAGATATATTTTTTAAAAAAGCAGGGTGCAGGGACAGCTAGGTGGCACAGTGGATGGAGCACCAGTCCTGGAGTCAGGAGGACCTGAGTTCAAATTTGACCTCAGACACTTAATAATTATCTAGCTGTGTGAACTTGGGCAAGCCATTTAACCCCATTGCCAAAGCAAAAACCTAGAAAAAAGCAAGGTGATTTAATTCTTTTGCAAGGTTCTAAACTATATATCCTTTTATTTATTTTTTTAAGGTTTTTGTAAGGCAAATGGGGTTAAGTGGCTTGCCCAAGGCCACACAGCTAGGTAATTATTAAGTGTCTGAGACCGGATTTGAACCCAGGTACTCCTGACTCCAAGGCCAGTGCTTTATCCACTACGCCACCTAACCGCCCCTTATATATCCTTTTAAAAATAAATAAAATAAGACTGCAATAGTCTTTTCACTATTTTATAGAATACTCCAGTGAAAAATTTTCCTGAGGTTCTTTAAGAACATTTGATAACTAATGTAAAATATGCTAGAAGAGCTGGAAAGAACCTTTGAGATTGTGTAGTCTAACTCTCTAATTACTGAGGAAGAAACTGAGACTCTGGAAAGAGTCACTCACCCAGAATCATATATCAGGTTTATAACAGAATCAGACTTAGAGTTCTTGGTCCTAGACTTTCACAAATATTCATTTTTCCTTGATGCCCATTCTCTATGATATATAGAAAAATAATTATTCTTTAAGAATAGAAAGAGTCATTCAGTACCTCTAATGAAAGTGAATAACATTTTGTTTATATTTTGAAAATAAAGTATTTTAAGGATTTGTTGGGATATGCCTTCATTATTGACTCACCCAACCTTGTGGGTCTTTTTTTGTAGCAACTCCATTCCTTAAGCTTTAGACCTTGGGAAACACAGAGGTCTTTCTATACTTACTCAACAGTTAATCCAGCCTCCCCCCATACACACACATACCCTTTCTTCCCTCTGAACCACACATGTCAACCAAAGGGGTTGAGTCTAGAGCAGAATTGGATTGCCAACCAGAAACATTATTAACAAACAAAAGAATGATCAATGGACAAAAATTATATATTGAGCTCCATGCTATGTACTATAGGAAGACATGGAAAAAAATAGAAGATGTAATCTCTACCCTCTACCTTCACCTAAAGTAAAGGTTCTATGTAGATTTTAAAAATTCTTTTGAGTGTTATTTTATTTTTTCAATTAAATGGAGAAAATTTTCAACATTCATCTTTTTTGTAAGCTTTTGAGTTCCATCCATGCAGATTTTCCAATTACCTGACCAGCTAGACCCTGAAGCACCTATTGAAAACTCAGTATATAACCTACCATTGATTCAGTTTCTTGGTTTTAAAGACATTTTCTAGAATGATCATAAAACAATTCCTATTCAATCTGATTGACAGAGTTTCTGGATGTGGTTGCTGATGGCATCCATGAACATAGAACTTCCTTATGGATTCCTTAACAGTCAAGCACCAGTTACTGAAGTTTCTGTTTGGTAAAGAGTAGAGAGAATGTAGGAATCTGGGGCGGGGGGAAGAAAATAGAGGAGAGAGCTTTCTGTGACTCCTTGAGCCCTAAAGGATTAGAGACTTGACTATGTAGCTCACTGGAACTGCAGCCAAAAGAGCTAGGTTCAAATTCTAACTTCTTCTTCCTGATTAGGTCATCATGGGCAAGTGTTTCTACCCATCTGAGCCTCAGTTTTCTCATTTTAAGAATAGAATGGATTGAATTCAGTGGTCTTCAATGTTTCTTTTAACTCTAAATCTAAAATCCTTCGAAGACTGGATTGACTGAGATAATTGTTCACTATCAAAAGAACACGAGAAAAAGCATAGTATAGTTGATAAACTTTTGATTGATAAATAGTAGGTAAAGGACATAGTCCTAGCCCATCTTCTTATTAGCAGTGTGATCTTGGATAAGTCATTTTTCCATAGTAGAGCTTAATTTCCTCAATGGAAATGAATTCATTGACTTCTAACACAAGTTCCTTTTAGATTTGAAACCCTGCTTTGCCATTACTGTTTTGCCACGAGAGATACTTTCCCTGAACTCATAACCCCCTGATATAAAACTAGGGCTTCTGGGTCTAGCTGTTGTTGTCGTTGATGGTTTTTCAAGGCAAGTGACCTATCCAAGGTCACACAGCTAGGTAATTATGAGTTTCTGCAGTCAGATTTGAACTCAGGTCCTCCTGACTCCAAGGCCTATGCTCTATCCATGGCACCACCTAACTATCCCTCTTCTGGGACTTTCTGAAGAGATTTCTGGAAGAAAGACATCAGAAAAGGAGAGGCTGATCCAAGAGTTGGATTTCATCTGGGAATAATTGAACTTCCTCATCTTTGCAGGGAAGCTCAAGAGGAGCACAAACTCAAAAGAAACTGGTTAAGTGCTCAACTCTGAGGTATCCAACGGTCCCAAAACAGAAGGTGAACTCTGAACCCCAACTTTTGCCTACTTGACTTTTCCTTTTCTAGCTGGCTTTTCTCAGAAATCTCAGGAAAAACCCCAGAAGACCCAGTTCAACAATGGCAAATAAATATAACTGATAACATTTTTTGTGTGTATGTATTTATGTGTAGGTTTGCATGTGCTTCATGTTTCCAAGACTCTCTTGATGAAATCAAGATCCAGCTCAGAGCAAGGACTAAGGACTGGGGGTGGATAAGGGCAGCCATTGGAATTGTTTGGAATTGCTGGAATCAATAATTCTAATTAAGAAGTGAAGATCCTTTGCATTCAGCTACCTTTCTGCTCCCAGCCAATATCTATTTAGGAGACAAAAAGCCCAACATGCCATCAGCATTCCTCCAAGTTGGCCTCTCCAATTGGTTTATGAAACTCCAGAGTGTGACTCTAGGAAAACTGCTAAGGTTATACCCTTATGGTCACTATACTCTCTACCTCCTCTAGAGGGATAATGACAGCAGGGAGGGGATCCTGAAGATTCCTCTTTGGAACTATTTTCCTCATGCTGAGGCGGAATTATTTTCCTTATTTCTTGGGCTGACAAAATCACAAGAATTGTGGGTTAATAGATAACAAAGGGCTCACAAATGAATGAAAACGCCTGAGATAAAAAAAAAAAAGAGAGAGCATTCATCTAAGAGAGGGAAAGGGTGCCTCTGAAAGAATTATGCAGTGAGTGAGTAGGTAGGCCATGTATACACCAAAGAGTCCTGCCAGTTGCCTCAGGGCAGGCTAGCTGTCCTACACATGGGTACCATCAATTAATGATCCCCCACTTTTGTAGAGGTCTTTTCAGGTCTCTAAGCACTTTCACAGAAGTTACCTCATTTGATCCTTATGCCAAGTCTGAGAGAAAGGGGGATTGTGGTGATCTAATGGAAAGATTTGAACTGAGATTTAGGAAATTGGAAATCAAATCCTGTTTTTTGAGACTTATTGGCTCTAGGGCCATGTGGAAATCGTAAAGCTGTTCAGAGCCTCAGTTTATTCAAGAAAAATGGGGTTAATAAAGAGACAGCATAGTGAAGGGAAGAGAGATTCATCTTGAAGTGGGAGAGATAAGAGGTCAAGACCTATCTCTGCCATACATTACCTACATGACTATGGACAAGTCCCTGCATCCCAGGCAGGCTTCTAGAACTACAAATTATAGGAGAATTGTCTATGTGGAGGAAGACTCCTTACTGGGAGTTCACTACATGGATGAAATCAAAGGTCTAGACTCTCTTTTCCTTTATATTTAAATGAATATATATATACACATACATACATACATATATACATATATTTGTGTATATGTGGACACACATATAGAGAGAAAGGGGGTAAAGAAAGAAGAGAGAGAGAGAAAGAGAGAAATAGAGTCAGAGAGAGAAAAACAGAGAGACAGAGAGAGAAACAGAAAGACAGAGAGATAGAGACAGAGAGAGGAGACTCTATCAAAGGTTTTTGTTGAGAAAACAAGAAAACATTCCTTTCCAGGTTGAATCCTAATTTCTCCCAACTTTCTCTACCATGCTACAGAAATCTCTTTGCCCTGGAAATTCACTCCTCTGTTTTTCACACACTTGGAGTGCCATCTACCCCTTTGACTTCTTTCCTCTGGTAGACTGATTCTTACCAGAACCTCTATGCCTAAAGATACCCAAGCCAATCATATTTTCATTTTAAACCAGGCTGACTCTCCTGGTACTGTATGGCGCCTCTGGGTACCTTAATGTCTGCTGCCATCCCATCCCAGCTTCCTTTTCTGGATAGTCTTCCCCCATTAGAATAGAAACTCCTGGAGAGTCCTTGTATAGTTATTCCTAGGGCCATGTCTGATGCATAGTAACCACTTAACAAATATTTATTGACTACTTGAGGAAAGTGCTTTGTATACCTTAAGAAAGTTTTTATAATGATTAAAGAATGTCTTATAATTATTTTTATTTTACAAATGAGGAAACTGAGGCCCAACGAGCTAAGGTGACTTTCTCAAAATGATGACAATTATCATATTTTGATAGCTGTGAGGTAATTGATATATTATTATTTCCATTTTATAGATGAGGAAAATAAGGACCAGTGAGGTTAGATGATTTGGCTCAAAATTAGACGCACAATTAGGAGCAGAGTTGGAACTTTAACTCTTGATTCCCAGACTCCTTATTTTATACTACACTGTCACTGCTAAATATATAGTTATATATATGATACATACATGCATATGATATGTATAGATTTGAAATATATAGAGAATTATATATATATATATATATACATATATATATAAACACATATACCCCCTACCTACTATAATATAGTGATATAAATTCCCATATTACTTATTTGGGCCAAATCAATGGAGGGGCCTATTAGAAAGATTATGCACACATCTTTTTTTGAGAGTTTATTGTTAAACATCTACTAGAACAGTGGATAGAGCAACTTCCTGGAATCAGGAAGACCTGGGTTGAAATCCAGACTCAGACACCTGACACTAACTAGCTGTGTTACCTTGGGCAAGTCATTTAACCTTAATTGCCTTGCATCTAAGGCCATCTCCAATAGTCCTGATCTATATTTGACTACTGGACCCAGAAGACTCTGGAAGAGAAGGTGAAGCTGGAGACAGCACAGTCCCCTCTCCCCCTCACTCAAATTCAATCCATTTGCTTGTCATGGCATCACCTCCCTGATGTCAAGGTGGTCCTCTTTGAGAACAAAGGACAAGCAACAGAACGACCATAAATTTTGTTTCCAAGCAGTAAAATTTTTCCCTACTTTGGATTCTATAAAAGAGTCAGGACTAGACAATGAATATTTAGTCTTTATGCTTTCATTTATTTTAATTAGGACCCTAGCAGACTGTGGACAGTGAAGAGATAAAGCAGATAGAATGCCAGAGCTGAAGAAAGGAAGACCTGAGTTTAAATCCAGCCTCAGACACTTACTAGCTGTACAACCCTCAGCAAGTCACTCAAGCTTGTTTGCCTTAGTTTTCTCATCTATAAAATAAACTGGAGGAAATAAATGGCAAAACCACTCCAGTATGCCAAGAAAACCCCAAAAATGGGGTCATGAAGTTGGACACAATTGAACTGACTGTTATATGAATTCTAGCAAATGAATGGGTCCTAAAGGGGCCCTTAAGTAAAGATCTAATTAATCTGGAAGGGCTAATATATTAAATCTCTATCATACATGGACAGGCTTATGAAGGAGTTAGCCAGATTAGCCTTCCACCTACCTAGTAGGACCAAAGAGCATTGGTCATAGGACAGTTCTGTCCTAAAAGATCAGGAACTTGGATCATTGGGAGGAAGCAAATTTAGCCAGGAATAATAATGGTTCACATTTAATATAACTCAAAAATTATTTTCCTTATATCAATTCTGAAAAACAGATCACGTAAGTAATATTATGTGCATTTTTACAGACAAGGAAACAGTTCTGGCGGGCAAGAGGAGGCAGTTCTGCCTTCAGGCAAACAGTTGATGGCACCACTACAATTTGAGGCCAACTTTTCTGCCAAATCCAGTCTTCTTACAACTTTCTTAGGACCATAGAGAACCTTTGTGAAAAGAAGTGACTTGGCTAATTTTGCATAGCCATGAAGTGGCAGAGATGGGTTTGGATTGGGGGGTCTTCTGATACACTACATTTCGTCATTGAGTCAGTAATCTCCAGGGCTAGGCTGCCTAACTGTTAAATGAAAGACCTTGAAAATCACCTCACCCCAAGACAGGCCAAGAGCAGAACAGCCTATGAGCATGTCATTAAAATGGAGTGAGACTTTATAAACTCCAACTTAATTTTAAGTACATAAGAAAAATCTCTGTAATTTCCCACTAAGAAACATGGATGCTGTCTGGTTCCTACAGGCTATAATTTTTGAGAAAATATTTTTTTCCCAAGTGATGGGAAGTCGGTAGTTACCGTTACTGCTTTCTGTTGACATTAGACAAGTGTTCTGATGCCCAGAATACCACCTACGTCAGCTAAATGGTATCTTTATGAAATTAACAGAATGTGGTTACAACATGGACCTGAGAAAAAATATTAACTTCAAATTTTGGATTATAATTGGAAAACTGACCTTTGGAAAATATGTTCCCACCACAGGCCCAAGCAGTGCTCGGCAAAAGGACACCTTGGGTCTGGAGAAGAAAGGGCACATTATGTGGGGTGTGAAGCAGGATGAAAAATTTTAAATTAGGCTCCTCAGACCCTGGAGTCCAGGGATAAATAATATTAGCGTTTTCACTTTCCTCCAGGTTTCTTCAGGTTACAGCCTTTTGGCTGGGCAGCAGCTAGCCTCTGCTGAATGCCTTTGTATTTTTGAAGCGAGTGTGGAGGGTCAGCTCAGGAAAAAGCCCTACTCTCCTTCCCTGGGGAGCCTTTCCTTGCCCAAACTCCCTGGAGGCACAGGCCTCTTCCCCCACAGCTAGAGGGCAGTTCAGGTTCTTTTCTGGTGGTACCCAAGTGTGCCATACTGAGGCAGAGGTCTAAAGATAAGTCTGTTTCCCTGAAGGAGACCACCCTCTTCTCCAGCTTCTCGGAGTTCTTTGTCTTCATCTCTGTCTCTGTCTTTCTCTGTATCTCTGTCTCTGTCTCTGTCTCTGTCTCTCTCTCTCTTTCTTTTGTCTCTCTATCTCTGGGTCTCTATATCTTCTCAATCTCTACCTCTCTCTAATTCTCTCTCTCTCTCTCCCTATTCTGTCACTTCTGTCTATCTCTGTCTGTCTGTCTCTCTTTCCCCCTCATCCTCTCTCTCTTTTCTCTTTCTGTCTCTCCTTCACGTCTCATTGTCTCTCTTTATCCTCTCTCTCTCTGTTTCTGTGTGTCTCTATCTCTATCTCCCCCGTCTTTCTGTCTGTTTCCCTGTCTCCATCTTTCTATCTCTTCCCTGTCTCTCTCTCTGTATCTCTATATTCCTGTCTCTTTCTCTGTTTCTCTGTCTCTGTCTCTCTCTAGCTTTCTTTGCTTCTCTCTCTCTCTCTCTCTCTCTCTCTCTCATCTATCTACCTACCTATTTCTATCTGCCTATCTACCTATCAGCCTGCCTATATCATCTATCTATCATCTATCTATCTATCTATCTATCTATCTATCTATCTATCTATCTATCTATCTATCTATCTATCTAATCTATCTATCTATCATCTATCTAGCTATCTCTCTCTCTCTCTCTGTTTCTCCCTTCCACAAATTTTGGGTGGAAGCCCAAAAATATATCTCAGATAGCCATTGGCAAGGACTAGGAACCCCGGGGTCTTGCTGACAGGTTACTGGAAAGGTCAGGAAAGGGAGATTAACTAATTATATTCTGGGAGGGACCCAATAGCTGGCTATTGGCAGACACCAGGAACACTGGAGATCCATTAACTAGCCTTTAGTTGTGATCATCAGATAAACTCAAGACCTGCCAGCCATCCAGGCAGGGACCAGGAGATTCAAATATCTATTGGGTGCCCCTGACAAAAGGAATATGGATGCTTGGGGATTCACTAATTGATCAATTGGGTGAGAACTAAAGTCTATATTTCCCCTCTTCTTACCATTCATTAGTATATTGATTTCAATATGTTTCCCTCTAAGCCTGAGACTTTTTACTGCCTAGTCTTCGTCTATCTATTAGTTCATTCTCTTGTTCAATAGCCTTCTATATGTAAAGTCCTAGTCTATGGATCTTTCTTCTGTCCTAATACCTTCTCTCTCCATCATCTCACGCTCTTCCCCTACCAAATCCCCTTGTTCATTATTAATGGTCAATGATAAACCCTTGGAGAAGGGAGGTAGCTTGATTAGGATCACACATCTACTAACTCTCAAAGACAGATTGGAAGCCACAGCATTCCTGAGTCCATGTCCAGTGGTCTTTCCATTGCATTGCAAGGAAATATGAATAGTGTCATTCCAATTTTACTGAGGAGAAATTGAAGCTCCAAATGTGAAGTGATTTATCTGGAGTCATACAACAAGTAAGAACTGAAGAATTGTCCCTGAATGCAGACTGGGATGGCAGTGGCAGAGGAGGGAGAGGCTGAGGAGACCAAGTTAGAAACAAGAAGTTTATATTTTGCTGGGTGGGAACATGTTGTGACAGGAGTGATCAAGTCTACACTTGGAATGAGCCACAGCATATTTGGATGCTCATAAGAACTAGGGTCTCATTGCCCTTTCCCAGTAACCTTCCTCAGTCCCACTATGGACACAAGGAAATAAATGCAAAATTATTTCAAAAGGGAGAGTGTTGATAATTCTGGGAATCAGGAAAATCTTCATGCAGTAGATAACCTGAGCTCTACCTTGAAGGCAATGAGAAATGCTAGGAGGCAGAGATGAGGAGAGACTGCATCCCAGATCTTTTTTTTTCCTTAATCATAAATTACTCTTCCTCTTGGATCTGTTTCTTCTTCTCAGAAATGAGGGGGTTGAGCTAGGTGACTTTGAAAATTCAAATTTCAAATCTAACATTCTCTGTTCTCAGATCACTTCCAGGACTAATAATGTTTAATCTACAGTTTCTGCCAGCTCTAACATTCTAAAGTCTGCTCTGTTCTGATTTTGTATAATTATGAAAATATTAATTAATAAGAGAGCATAAGTTATAGGAAGTAGAAGTCAGGGTGGGAAGGGAGTAAGCTCAAATGAGGAAAAGACAAATGCTAAGCTTTGGGGCACTCATGGGTTGCATGGTCCAGTTTCTGGAGTGGCAGTGAAGTCAGCCTTTATCTCCTGCTTTAATTAGACTATATGTAATCAGGCCCTAACAGCAACACGGATTCACCCAGTTCAATCCACCTGGGAAGGTCTCTTATCTGCCTTCTCAGCACCCCTAGGGCCATTGGCAAAGATTCTAACTCATTAGTGATCATGGCTGGCATTCATCAGAGTCCGCCTAGTATTAATGCTCAGATTAATGTTATTAGTAGCCTTATGATCCATCAAGTCGAATTATGAACCTAACTTCTGAAAGCCCCTCCAAAGACAACTCTCATTGGCTTAGAGCTTGCTGCTTTGGTTTGAGGTATTATTAATCACAGAGGAGCCAGCAGTAACCTTTGGTCTTGGCAAATTCTCTGCCTCAATCACATAACATAAACAGCTATAAATGAGAGCTTTTTAGAGCTTTATTCCTAATATGTTACACATGCATTTGTTACTGTATCTTCAAGTGCACAATGCCCAGTGAAACCTGAGCCCTACTGCAGAGGTAAGGCAGTCAGCAGACTGGGAACCAGAACTCTGCCTTCTAGGAGGCTGAGGCTGAAAGGGAGGCCTGAGAAAACCAAACTTTATTCCCTCCCATGTCACTATTTTCTCCACCTTTGTTCTTCCTTTCTCCTTTACATTATCTCTTTTCTCTAATCTCTTCTTCTTTCTCCTCCCTTGACGTTTTTTCCCTTATCCTCTCTCTCTCTCTCTCTCTCTCTCTCTCCTGTTTCTTTCTTTTTCTGTTTCTTTGTGTTTCTTTCTCCCCCTCCCCACCCCCTCTCTTTATCCTGTTATATTTCTCACCCTTTCCCTGAATCCTTTCTTTCTCTCTCCTAAGTCTACTCCAATCCAGCAAACATATAAGCTAAGCACTGGGAATACAATCATAGCATGCAATACATTGCTAGCCCTCAACCGATGGGGGATTGGAGGAAGGGATATAATATGTAAATGGGCAATGCTATATATTGTTTTTTGAGGAAGGAAATATAATAACTAAAAGGACCAGGAAAGGAGATGGCCCTTGAGCTGAGATGTGAAGAAAGATAGGAACTGTACGAGGTAGCAGTGAGGAGGAAATGCCTTCATACATGCAGAACAGACTTGTAGAAGCCTAGAGTAAGGACTTGGTAGGTAGAATTACAAGAGGTTGAGGGGACAGGTTATTTAAATAGGTACTCACTGCCCCTGCTGCTGCCATCATCACCGTCATCTTCCTCTTCTCCTTTTTACTTTTCCTCTTCCTTCATCTTTCTCCTCCTCCTCCTTTTTCTTTCCCTTCTTCCTCCTTCTTCTCCTCTCCTCCTCCATCTTTTTCTTCTTCTTCTTCTTCTTCTTCTTCTTCTTCTTCTTCTTCTTCTTCATTGAGTTCACCGTGTGGTATACAATGAAGTGTAAATTCAGGGTAGCTGCATGAGTACTAGAAGTACATTCTATGTCCTAAGGTCTATTTCAGTTCTGATTTTGTATAATTCTGATAATAATAATTAATAAGAGAGCATAAGTTATAGGAAGTAGAAATCAGGGTGGGTAGGAAGTAAGCTCAAATAAAAAAAAACAAATGCTAAGCTTTGGGGAACTCATGGGTTGCATGGTCCAGTTTCTGGAGTGGTCATGAATGAGTATTAGAAGTTTGGTTCTAGTTTTTACTTCGTTATTCTGTGAAGTCTCTTTCCTTATTTGAACCTCACCTTCTTCCATGTTAAAATGAAGGGGTTAATTAGCTAAACTATAACATTCTTTCCATATCCAACATTCTGTACTTCTATTTTTTTTACTTTACAATTATTATCTCATTTGGACTCACAAGAACCCTGAAAGGTAAATGAAATTTTAATTCCATTTTATAGATGGGAATACTGAGGCAAACAGAGGTTGATTGTAATAGTCATTATTTATATAGATATCCTCTCTACCAAAGATCCCCTCCAATGCCTCTTCCAGACATAGAAGTATTCCCAGGTTCCCAAAGCTAGGGTAGGAAAACACTAGCTCTAGCAGGTTCTATCACAAAGATAGCTTGTTGATGCAGTGAATAGAACACTGGACCTGAAGTCAGAGGAGCCTCAGATACTATGTGATCCTAGGCAAGTTGCTTAGCCTCTGTCTGCCTCAGTCTTCTCAACTGTAAAAAAAGAGTAATACCTCACAAGGTTCTTGAGAGTCTCAAATGAAATAATTTTTGAAAAGTGTTACTACATACCAGGTACTTAATAAGAACTTTTTCCTTTTCTTTTCACCTACAAAACTAGAAAGGGTTCAAGAAAGACCATTGATAATTATGTCTTTTGTTGGAAGACCAGCCAAGATAAATTCAAAGAAGCTCATTAAGAGGTTGGCCATGAGGATGTGAATTTTTTGAGATGCTACTCTAAAAAATAGTGTGCCAATTTGTAAAAGGGTCACAGTTTCCATGCCTGGAGAAAAATATTCCTATGAATTTGGACTGCTCATTGCATCCATTTGGATTAGATATCTTTGTGAGTTCCAGGAGTTTGAAAACCAAAGGGATTGTTGATTGAATACTATAGAGGACTTTCAAAGCCTTAAGTCTAACCCTTTCTTGATATATATATATATATATATATATATATATATATATATATATATATGAAAAAACTTGAGATATAAGGAAGAAACTTATCCAGGGTTACACAACTAGTATCTGAAGCAGGTCTTACTGACTTCAGGTCCAAAAACTCTATGTACTACAGGAAGCTGTCTGTACAGGAAGCCTAAGCAATTTCTTCCACTCATTTCAATTTCTAGGTTTGGCATCAAAAATTTCTCCAAATAACTGATTATGGGGAAGTTGGCATCATTACCATGGAAGAAGAAAAAAATTAGAAAAATCAAGCACAATGATTATATGTTCAGATGAGATCATCATTATAATTATGGGAAAGCAAGGTGGTGCAGTGGATAGAGAGCTGGACCTGAGGTCAGTAAGATCTTAGTTCAAAACCAACCTCAGAAACCTATTAGTTTTGTGACTCTTAGCAAGTCACTCAGTCCTATGTGTCTCAGTTTTCTTATTTTGTAAAATGAACTAGAGAAGAAAATGACAAATAACTCTAGTATTTTTGTCAAGAAATTTCCAAATGGGGTCATGAAGAGTTGGATATGACTGAAATAACTGAAGAAATTCTGTAATAATTGATAATAATCATAAAATATAATACTTATTATCATTATAATAATAACATTGCAATTTACTGAAGTGAAAGAGAAGCACAAGATTAGAGTTTACGCAAAGTCATTACAAATGAGGAAATAAAATATCTTGTCTGAGGTCTTATGGGTCATTTGGGTTCAGGCAGAAACTTATATATGTGATAAATAGTAGCGATAATTGTGGAGATGGAAAAGACCTTCTTGGTTGCATTGGGAATAAGAGTAAAAAAAAAGAAAGATGTAATTAAAACTACATAGATATGCAGTATGATATTAACTTTCCCAGGGAGTTTGGTATCTAAACTACTTGACTATTGCTAGGAAGATGTTTTCTCAAGTGGGAATCAAAGACCCTCTGATGGAAGTGCTTACAGTTTCTCCCGTTGGGTTTCTAACTCAGAAGGTCTCAATCATCATGAATATAATTATATATGTGTGGTACTCTAGTGAGTAACATTGATTCAGTGACATTCCCAGACTTGCAATTACCAAATTCAGCATATCCTTATACGCATCATAACGAGGACTATAAAAGCCACAAACCAAACAATGTGCAAGGAATGACAGCAGTTATAATTCAATGAACCTTATAAACATCAACATCATCATGAATAGCATTTATATGGTCCTTCAAAACTTTCAAAGCATTTTAGGATTATTTCATATGATCCCCACAACAACCATGAGAATTAGATGACATTATTGTCACCATTGTACACATGAGAAAATTGAAGAAGGTAGTGGTTTAGTGACTCACCAAAGATTACATAGCTAATAAGTATCTGAGTTAGGATTTGAACTCTTGCCTTCTTGACTCTAATTCTACTCATTGTACCATCTAGTTTCCTCATTCAACAAAATTACCACTATTGAGGAATGAGTCACCTGCAACATAATTGCATACAATTAGGCACAAATATAAAGTTTTGTATAAATGGAAGACTAGGCACACTGGTAGTTATTAATATTACTTCAGTCACTTTTTGGAGGGATTAAAAAGGTTTTTTTCACACCTTTGGTAATTTCCACTGCTTCTGATACTCTGTATATGGGTCCCTAAATGCTGTCACAATACTATCATTACCAAAATAGATGTCCTGTTATATATATATATATTCTTGGTCCAGTTGAGGTTTTTTCCCAATTTCTGTTCTCTTTTGTGTCATTCCTACTTCTCTATAAATATTTTCAGGATTGTGATGTTAGGGTCCAAATATGGTGATTCCACATTCCTCAGGGGGAAAAAACAGTTTGTTTTTTGCAAAACTTTTCCATTTTTCTTCTATCATCCTCTTTCTATGTTCCTCCTTGGGATGACTTTGCATAGTTGTATATCTTGCCAAGTTTACATTAAATTGGTTTTAATTCTTCACTATTTCTCTCTGTTTTATGATATGATGTTGCTCATAAATGTCCATCATCTCTCTTTTTTTTTAGGTCTTTGCAAAGCAGTGGGGTTAAGTGGCTTGCCCAAGGCCATATAGCTAGGTAATTATTAAGTGTCTGAGGTCGTATTTGAACTCAGGTCCTCCTGACTTCAGGGCTGGTGCTCTATCTACTGTGCCACCTAGCCGCCCCCATCATCTCTTTTTTGTAAAATTTTACAAACACATTTGTATCCTAATCCTGTGTTACCTTTGGCAGTCATCTCTTTATGTTTGGCAAGTAAGACAGATGTTTGTTGGTTAAGGCATTGTTTCTGGAATTTTTTGGTCTCATTGTGGTAACTAATTTGCATTGCTTAAGCTTTCAGATGAAATTAGTATTGTTGATGTTTATGGCAGTTCCATTGTCTATTTCTCATTTAAAATTTTTAAATACATGTTAAATATTTCAAGAATGTCCTTTCATTTTTGCACCATATCTTTTTCCTATTACTCTTTTTTTCCTCATTGAGATCTTAACTCTAATGAGTCAGTAGTCTAATGGAATATAGCTGGATGATTCTGGAATAGTTCATATTAACAATAAGACTTTTCTTTTATATTAAAATATTATCTATTTCACTCTTACTGCTGTTATTTTGACCAGACCATCTATCACTGCATTATTTGCATTAGACTCTATCATGATCATGCTTCCAGGTACCTCACCTCTAAGAAACTCAGCCTTTGAGACTATATCAGTTTTGGTCATAATTGGTACCCTCAATACCCTCTACCCCCGATTGAAGAATTGGAAGGCAGAGTAAAGAAATCTTCCAGATTTAAAAAGGATAGGCAACTCTTCATATCCTATCAGTATGTGTGTGTGTGTGTGTGTGTGTGTGTGTGTGTGTATGTGTGTGTGTGTGTGCATGTGTGTGTGTGTGTTGTCTTCACCTATTAGATTGTAAACTCCTTAAGGATAGGAGTTGTTCTTCTTTCTCTTGTTTGCATTCTTAGCACTTATCCCAGTGCCTGAACATAATATGTGCCTAATAAATGTTCATTGATTAACTGACAAAAAAAAGACCAAGCAGATGAAAGCTCTTTATTACCTATATTTCAACATCCATTCGGATGGATACATATACTGTGCCTGTCCATCAGTGTGTCTGTATATACATATATACATATATACATATATATCTGGGACATATAATACAGATAGACAATAAGTTGGTCTATGAATTGAACAAGAGTTATAGAACACATGCTGAATTGCTCATAGCTCTTTCACTGATCCTAAGTTTCTTGTGAAAGCAAAATCCATCTTTGTAATATTAATAATATATAATCATAATACTATATTACAGTCAGGCATAGAATGCCACTGTCTCCAAAGAACTAAGATGAGCGTCACATAGAAGACATTGGAGTGGTACGTGGTGGGTGTGAGTTGGCTAAAACATATGTTTGCAAGGAATTCAGATGTGATCAAGGAATTGTATACTAAGAAGAGAAGACAGATTGGTCATTTGCCAAGAATAAGAAATGACAATTGGATTGTCAAATTTCTCCACTGATTACTTCTGAGTCTAGGGGGAAAGTGAAAAAATTGGGCTCAATCATTGTGTCAATTTTTTGGCAAGAAAGGGACAAGAATTGTACATGATGAACAGATATAAACGGGTTGAGATGTGCATTTTGGAGAGAGCACCAAAGTTGATGAGATCTAGATCCAAAAAACTATTTAAATATGTGTGTGCATATGTAAATGTATATTGTATACATCTGTGAATGTATAGATACTTATGTGTGTATTTTTGTTTATATTTTATGTATTATGGAAGGCAGTTTAGTAGAGTGGATAGAGAATTGTCCCAGGGTCAGAAAGGTCTAGGTTCAAGTTCTACTTTTAATATGGATTGTAAGGCCTTGGGCAAGTCTCAGGAGAGCTTCTCAGTACCTCAACTTTCTTTTTTTCTTTCTTTATTTTTTTGTAAGGCAATGGGATTAAGTGGCTTGCCCAAGGTCACACAGCTAGGTAATTATTAAATGTCTGAGGCTGGATTTGAACTCAGATTTTTCTGACTCCAGGGTCAGTGCTCTATCCACTACTCAGTCAGTTGTCTAATGGAATATAGCTTGATGATTCTGGAATAGTTCATATTAACAATAAGATTTTTCTTTTATATTAAAATGTTATCTATTTCATTCTTTCTGGTGTTATTTTGATGGACCATCTATCACTGTATTACTACTCAGTCAAATTTCTAAGATCATTTGTTCCAGAAGAGTTGTTTATCTAAATCCATAGTGGAAATGTCCACAATGGGGGTTCTGTATGCCAAGGAAATCCTAAATCTGGTCTAAATCTGATAGCTTGTGTTAAGTGGAGAAACCATGAAATAATGTAAAACAAAGCAGTGACATGATAAAAACAGAACTTTGGAAAAATGATTCTGATCATTTGTGTAGGATAGATTTTGGAGGTGGGAGGCAAGGAAGTTCAGTTAAGAGATTGCGTTGCGCCGAGGGAGAAGTAGCAAGAGGTGGGACAAGAGTAATAACGGCCAACTTTCTCAATGAAGGGGAGTGGGATGGGAAGAAGGGAGAGAATTCAGAAGTCAGAGTTTAAAAATGAATGTTAAAACTTATTTTTTTACATTTTAACTGAGGAAAGATACAATAAAATACAGTATAAAGTATAAAAAGGAAGAGTAATGTCTAGTATAAGAATGGAAAAACAGCCTAGGATAGTGGAAAGAGTTCTGGTCTTGGAGTTAGGAAAACCCTGGGTTTGAATCCTGACTGAAATTTTATCTGTGATGAGGAAGTGGTGCAGTGAATAGAGCTCTGAGCTTGGAGTCAGAAAGATCTGAGTTCAAATTCAGCCTCAGAAACTTCATACTTACTTTACCTTGGCAAGTTACTTAACTTTTGTTTGCCCCTGGAGAAGGAAATAGCAAACCTCTCCAGTTTCTCTGCCAAGAAAGTTCCATGGACAGAAGTCCACAGGGTCATGAAGAATCAGACACACCTGAAGTGATTGAACAAAGGTATATGGATGAGTTACTTAAGCCTCAGTCTGGTTTCCAATGAAATAATGATATTACCAGTTTTTCCAACTTCATATCTACACATACCTATAAATGCATATATATGGGTATAAATATGTTTACATAGGTATTAGACTTGACCTATAATTTCCTTGATATGAGGAACTACCAATGAGGAAATTCCTTCTACCAAAGCAAATCAGCTGGACTGTTGAGAGTTTGTCACCCACCCAGATGAACACAGAGAGTAGAGGTCAGTCCTCTTTACTCTGAGATCAGTATTCCACTGGCCTCTTACAAAACTCTTTTGAGGATCACACACACACACACACACACACACACATACCCATATACATATACATATATATACACAAATATATTCATCCATATTTACACAGAAACACATATAAACATACATATATCTTGATAAACAATAAATACTATATAAATATCAACTATTATTAATGTAGCAAGAGATATCACGAAGAAAAAATTAACAGTACTTGGTGGAAGTGAAGGAAGTAGTCTAAAATGGCTGAGACTTTGAGCCTATGTGACTAGTATGTGACATGATGATATGGTGGGGGTAGGAAAGCCCTAAATAAAGCTGGTTGTGAGGAAAGATGATGAATTTATTGATAGATATATCAACCCTGAAGTAATAGAGGGACATGCTAGTGTATAAGTATAGTAGGCATTTGAAACTATAGGGTTAAATGAGTGAAACTGAGGATTGGGGAATTTAAGAAAAATATGTGACAGTTCCTGAAAATGTCACCTTCCTCACACTTGCCCACACTATCTCCAAAGCTAATCATGTCACTCCCTGCTCAGACAACTCCAGTAGCTCTTTGTTACCTATTACTTATTAACTCTTTCTTCTGGCTTCTGAAGACCCCCACAATATGGTCCCAAGCTAGAGTATAGCAGAGGGAGCCCTGGGTTATTCTGCTACTTCTGTAGGTCCAGTTTCCCCCCTCTATAAATTATGTTTGCCTAGATTATATCTTAGGTGTCTTCCTGATCTAAGAAACCATGATCTGTATGTGGCTTTTCCAATCTTTTGTTTTGTTGCCCTCCTACTCCAAATAAACCATTCCTTCCATTCCACCCCAATTAGTCTATTCTTTGTCTCCTACATACCCTGTTCGCCACCTCACCTCGAAGTTTTAGGCCATTGAGCCAGAATAACTTTCTTCATTTCTGTCTGTGAAAATCTGACCCAACCTTACCCAACTGGAGATCAGCTTGAATTTTATCTTCCAATAATTTATCCTTCATCACACCAATCATGGTTATCTGGCTCGTTGCTGAATGTATAATCTGTGGTACTTAATGGTTTTTAAAATTCAATTTTATTTTCAGCTCCATCTTTTTCCTCTCTCCCACTTCTCTCTCCCAATTCATTGAGAAAGCAAGAAAAACAAAGCCTGTTATGAACATGTAGAGTCACACAAAATAAATGCCTGCAGTCTGAATCTATCACCTTCATCATGAGTTCTCAGTAATTAAAATTGATCTTAATGTTGATTACAATTCCTAAGTCTTTCAAAATTGTCTTTACATTATCAAATTGTTCTTCTCATCCTACTAAGTTAACTTTGATCATCTTCCCAGCTTTCTTTGAAACCATCCCCTGAATCATGTCTGGCAATACTATAGTATTCCATGACATTCATATACCATAACTTGTTCAAATATTCCCCAATTTATGGACACCACATTTTCCAATTCTTTGCCACCATGGAAAGAGAAGCTACAAATATTTTTGTACATATAAGTCTTTTTTTCCTCTTTCTCTGAACTCTTTGGGGGTATAGATATGACACATAATTGATAATATTAATTTGTTTTTCACCAGGTATTGCCCAAATTTTTACTTTTCTTGATATAAACCTTATCCCACTATCTAGTCTATCTACTTCTTGAGGGCAGGAAGAGTTATTATTCTTCCTTGTAAGACGTGATGTACACTTTGAACCTTGAAAAAGCCAAAGATTCTAGGAGATAGAAGTGATGAAATAATCCATTTAAGTCATGCAAAACAACCATTGCAATGTCTTGGCACTTGGAAAATGAAAGCTTGGTTCAGGGAATAGTATAGACTAGTTTGGGTGGGTGAAGGAGAGTTAAATAAACATCAGTAAAGGTCAGAAAATGAAGGGTTTAATGCCAGTGGAGCACATAAAGGTACCCCTGAACATTACTCTAGGGTTTGAGCATGTGGAAGGCATGTTACTCATGAGCCCCTACCAGTGTTTCTTTTGCCAACCAATCAAAGTTCATGTTATCTCAAAGCGGAAGACATTTAATTAAACAGTATATTTTGATTTGTGCTTGAAAGGATTTTCCCCATACACATTTACATGGGGGAGGATGGGAAAAAGGAAAATACACAGGGAAAACACACATGATTGGAGAGCACATTTAGTGGAACATATATTAAGGGAATATGTGTGGTGAAGCAAACTTATCCAAAGGCAACTCATGCCTGCAAAGTTTCAGAGTTGTTATCCTTTTAGTGATAACATGAGATCTGCCTTCTCTGGTTATCTGGGTCTTCTGCTGCCATATCATTATTCTTGAATAATAATAATAATGTTGTCCTTTTTTCTCAAGGAAGAGCAGGACGTCAGGAAGTGATGCCATGACAAGCTTATGAATTGGGTTTGAGTGAAGGGGTGCTGTGCTAAGTCACCTCAC
Organism: Macrotis lagotis; assembly: GCF_037893015.1. NCBI lineage: Eukaryota > Metazoa > Chordata > Mammalia > Peramelemorphia > Peramelidae > Macrotis > Macrotis lagotis. The sequence continues at coordinate 130,243,268 of NC_133665.1, forward strand.
TTTCTTCTCCCCAACCATCTGCGTCCAGTGGCCAGATATGAATCAGGACAGCTGGAGAGGGCCTGGATGTGAAGCATTCGGGGTAAGTGACTCGCCCAAGGTTACACAGCTAGAAAGTGTCTGAGGCTGGATTCAAACTCTTCCTATTCTTAATTCTACTGCTGGATGCCCCTCCTGAGTTCCTCTCTATTATTGTCTGTTGGTTAACAATGATGTATCTCTTTGAATCCCTGCTATCTTCTGCAAGTGAGTATCTGCTTAGGCAACCTCATTCTCTAGGGAGGTGAAAGCTTTTTTTAGTAATAAAGCCAGGAATATACTACCCCACCTATCCAGACAGCCAAGAGAAGCTAACAATCAGGTTAAGATTGTCTTCTGAGCAATTTTTCCTCTTACAGGACTCAGTCTCCTTGAATTTGGTCTTCTTTCTGATTCAAGGAGAAAAAATTCCTTTCCAATCCCATCATCCACCCAATCGGTAGCCTGTGTCTCTTCAAAACTCTTATGAAATTACTTCCTGGCCACACAAGATATTTATTGTGTGCCTCTAACTCCCTGGGAAAAATCCAAACCCATGCCCTTTGGATTTTTCTATGGGAGAAGTATCTTCTTTGGTCTTCAGCCAACATATGAGACCATGTGGGAACCACCAAAGTCAGAAGCAGTGGGAAAAGAAAATAGGCTGGTAAAGGGGAATCTCCCAGAGACACCCAGGGCTTTCGTCACCAGGATGACTGCAGTTCTGTGAGTGGAATCTTTTCAGGAGGTAATTTCATCCATGTTCAAAGGCATAATTGTTGAGTGCAATCATTTGTGCACATTTGCAAAGGCCATAAGAACATTTGGCACACAAATTTAATTCAAGAAGCTTTCAAGAACCGCAAATCTTTGGGCAAGGCTGATGAGAACTGAAAAGCAATTTGTGCCTGCAGCTGCCTCCTTACCAAGGTTTTCTGTAGCCAATCACTTCTCTTCTCCTCAGGCTTGATACCTGAGCTTCAGGAACTGATCTGATTCCTTCCAAGGAAGGGCCTTTTTTAAAGTTTATTTTTTCCACATTTACCTCCTCTTTCCTAAGTTGCAAAAACACTAGTCCTTCTCTATGGCTTTTTGTACAGGCATCATTGAGTGTATTTTGGACAAAAATTGAGGTATGATTATCTGCATACGACATCTGCTGTCTTAGTTACCTATTGGCCCTAGTGAACTGTGGATCATTATGAGGTTCATTTCTATGTCAGTCATCAAGGAGAACCAAAAGATGATGATGCAGTCAAAACAGGAGACAGTGTCACATCCTCGCTAGGGCAGAGGTTTGGTTCTACCACTTGGGGAAACCAAGGTACCCAAAATTAGAACTAAGTGAGCATGGGCTGAGACTCTCATCTGGTAAGGTCACTAGTTGAAACCACCTCACATCATGTTCCTGGACTTGAAAAAGAGATGATGGTCAACTTAAAATATGTAGGTATCCTTCTTCAACAACCCTACATACCCTACTCTTCCAACCTTATGTCCAAGGGCAAAAGAAGAAATGCTTTTGGGATCAGGAAATTTGAATTCTAAGACCAACGTTTTACTAGCTGTGTGACCTTCAAAAAGACTCCTTACTCTCTAGTCCTCAATTTCTTCATAAACTGACAGGTTTGAATGATGATCTCTATGGTCCCCTCTGGACCTAAATCTTAGTAAATTATTTCCTTGAGCAATCAAAAATAAGAATTCTCTTAAGACTTTCCAGTAATGAAAAGAACCTAAATGACCCACAGAAGCAGGACTGAAAAAGGTTCTTTCAGTCTTTTCATTGAGTACAGTCAAGACTTCCCCAGGAAGAACAAAAAGCCCTGTGTTCTAGTCCCTCACTGTGTACCCATAGGTAAATCACTTAATTTCTCTGGGTCTTGGTTTTCTCATTCATCAAATGGAGTTAATGATCCCCAATCTAAAACTTTACAGGATAACCAAAATGAGAAAATAGACTTGAAAGAGTTTTATATTCTGTAAAATAGAAGACAACTCTAAGGGCTCATTGTAGCAAGACTAGGAATATTGAGGGTATTTCTCCTGTATGTAGGGAACAGAAATTGGACATAAGGGGGAAGCAATGTGATAGAAATGATCTGATTCCATCTCTCCGCCAGGTTGAGATATGGGTCTCATTTGGGTTAGCACGTGGGTCATCTCAGACTACAAGCTACTGCCCATGAATGTGTGCTGTACGTTAGCAATAAACACAAGGAGAGAAGATTATAGTGGAGATTGTACAAAAGAGGTGTTAGCCTAGGGGAGAGGAACAATGCATTTTATAATATGTAAAACAAGTGGATGGGAGGTAAGACTCCCAAGAAGTTTGTAGCAACTCAGCTATAGTGACTTGGGGTTTTTCCTTCCTGTCTTCCCTGCTTTGACCTTGGCTTGCTGGACCTTCAGGGAGGTCAGTCTATCAAGGGCTAGTGTAAGCTTCCTGCCACATATTTGCCTATTGTCTAATCCATTGTTTGCAGTTGTGATTTGTTTGAGATTATAATGTTCCATGATTCACAGTCATCTAACATCACAGTTGTTATATCAACTTCTGCCTGGAGAAGTCTTGCTAGAGCTGAATGAAGAGATGAAAGAACCCTTTTCAGTTCTGTTTCTGTGGGTCACTTTTATGTACCTCGAGGAAAATTCCAATAAACAGAATTACTGCATTGGCTCTGTGGACAGAGAAGACTGAGGAGGCAGAAAGGGACACTAGTGAAGTTATTGACACTACCCATGGGCTCACCCTACCATTACAAAGTTTTCCTTTAGTGCAAACCACAGCAATTGGAAACCACATGAGTTTGGCCAAGAAAACTTTCCTTGCTTTCGTTAATTATCTAATATTTTTCTTGCCAGAATTTTACCTTCATTACCAATTTTCATATTAGCAGCTTCCCAATCTTTTTTTGATATAAAAATGTGTTGATTAACAGAATTAGGGTTTAGGAGGAGGGGAAGGAAAGAAACCACATACAGAGGTTAAGCAAAACAGACAAAGAAGATTTTTGATACCCACACTCTTAATATTGTAGGATTTATCTCATATCCTGCCCAGGGCTCAGATCAGGAGACTGTTACACCTCTCATCAATATCACTCCCATAAAGAAACAGATTGGAGAGACTTTTGCTCACATCTTATTCATATCCTTCCCTAGAGCAAGACACACATTATATTGGAGAGTCAGAAGACTTGTATTTTAATACCAATTCTATTAAGAACCACTACGATTAGCATTTCATGCATATAATACTCCATACTTATTATTTTAATATACTATTCAATCTGATAAACAATTTCCCAATGTCATATTTACTATATGTGCCAGAAATTCTTTTAGAAACATTAGATTCACAAAAACGAAAGACTCTTTGTCCCCAAGTCCATAATCTGGCAGTGGGGATGAGACAGAAACATAGATAAATAGCATGATAATTGATAATAATGATAAAAATAGCGAGACAATTATGACAATTGTTATCTCATTTGATCCTCACAATAAATAACCTTTTAAGGTAGATTCTATTATTATCCCCATTTTACAGACGAGGAAACAGACAAATAGGGTTAAGTGACTTGTCCTGGCAGAGCTAGTAGGGATCTGAGCCTGGATTTGAACTCAGGTATTCCTGACTCCAAGTCCAGTGTCCTATTCACTGAGTCACATAGCTTCCTCTATGATACATGATGTAATGTGATAAGAGTAAAGAAAAAATTCTGACAAAGTTTATTATACTATACTATATTAGACTAGACTATTTTATGTCATGCTGTTATGTGTTAGGTTATATCAGGTTACATTACATTATATTTTATTGTATTATAGTATATCATACCACAAAAATTGTGTTAGATCATATTTCATCATATTATAGTACATATGTGTAATGCATGTCCTGGAGCTCTCTCCCAACTTATACTTATGCTGGCACATCGAGATCCCCAGAGCACAGGGACTACATCTCCCTGGAGAGTTCGAGGAGTCATCTTGACTGGCTGGTGAATTGTGTTCTAAAGCTATAATTCATGAACCCCTATCATTATGCTTCCAACATGATTATTAATTTATATCAATTTTCAGCCAGACTTTATTAGCTGGCACAGTTTATAGAGCACCAGACTTGGACTCGGGAAACACTGAGTTCGAATCCGAACTCAGATACTTACTAGCTATGTAAGCTGAGCTAGTCCTTTGTTTGCCTCAGTTTCCTTATCTATAACATGAGCCAGAGAAAGAAATGGAAAACTGTTCCAGTATTTTTGCCAAGAAAACTTCAAATGGAGCTCAAAGAGTTGGAGACAACAACAATGAAGGTATTTATGAAAGGTGGTATAGTAAGAACAGTGGGTACAAAACATTCCCCCAAATGTCCGTGAGATATTCTCCCATCAGAACTCAAGCTTAGAGAAAATATTTGGCAATGGGAATGTTGAAAGTTCTTGTGGGGGGTACTGATTAAATTTCTCCTTGTTGTGGTGGTTGTTGTTGCTGTTGTTTGTCCTTGAAGAAGACCATGACATCAGGGAGGAGATGCCCAAAGATGCAGGCATGTGAATTGAATTTAAATGAGGAGGTGCTGTGCGAAGTTACCAGCCTCACCTTCTCCTCCGGAGTCATCTGAGTTCAGTGGCCAGATATGGATCAGGACAACTGGAGATGGCTCTGGGGACAATAGGAGACCGTGACCTTTTCAAGCCCTGTTGGGTTGTGTAGAGCCATGAAGTTGCCTTTTCAAAAGATATTAAATTTATTCTGAACTCTTGATGTAAACATTTCCAAATGCTCCTAATCCCAAAAATGCTCCTAGCATATTTTAATTTGTTTTTAAAGAGAAAATACTTCCAGGTCCCTGAAGGTCCTTCTCTAGTAACAAGTGGAGAGAAGTCTGAGACTTGGATTGAGGAGAGATTTCTTCTCTCTCCCTATACTGTTTTTGCCACTAATCTAAGAAATTCATTTCCTGTTCAGAGTCTTAGCTATTTGTTTTTTAGATAGCCCTCAGAGCATGACAAGATTTTTTCAGTCAATCCAAACATAGTTCCTGGGATATAGTCTTTCAGTGCATCTTCATTTTGTTAAAAGACAAATTATTGAAGGATTTTTTTTGTTTAGTCCAAAATCTTGGATTCACAACAGATTGTTTAGGCCTTGCTCACATCTAGTCACATTTCTTGTGTGAGATCCCTTTTCTACAATGATTGCTTAATATTTTTTTCACTTTCTTTTATTTTTCTTGCTTTTTTGCAATATGACTAATATGAAAATATGGTTTACATGACTTCATATGTATCATGGCTATCATATTATTTACCTTCTCAATGGTGGGGAAGGACTGGAAGAAGGGAGAGATTTGGGAACTCAATTTTTTGAAAAAAATATTTAAGAAAATAATGAATACATTTTTAAAATAAAAAATCAATTATTGGATATTTGGATGGGGCTTTCCTATATGATCTTCATAGCAAGACTGTGAGATTGATAGTACAAGAATTATTGCCCTTATTTTATAAGTGAAGAAAGTGAGGATTTGAAAAGTAATTAATTGTGCTAAGATTTCCCAAATACAAAGTAAGCATCAGAACTGGGACCTAGATCTCCTAGCTCCAACTTCAGATCATGTTGTATATCCATTTTGTCCCAGTCAAAGACATGTTGCCCATTCATAGAGAACCTGGAGACACCATTTTATCACACTCCGTCCCAATTGTGCTGGAGTATGAAGCCAACTCTGCTGTCTTTCCAAGAGCAGTTTAGGGTGAACCTAAAGCAAAACAGGGATGGAAGAGAGACTTGTTTTCCATTTCTTCACTCCAACTTTATCATCCTTCCCTATTCAATTTGACCTTTCTTGGGTTCTATCCCCTTAGGATCCTGATCTGTATTAGAAAGTAAATCATTGGGGCGGCTAGGTGGCATAGTGGATAAAGCACCGGCCCTGGAGTCAGGAGTACCTGGGTTCAAATCCGGTCTCAGACACTTAATAATGACCTAGCTGTGTGGCCTTGGGCAAGCCACTTAACCCCGTTTGCCTTGCAAAAACCTAAGAGAAAAAAAAAGTAAATCGTCACTGACAATCTTTTACATCTGTTCTTTCATATGATTTAGAGGCAATGGTAGAGTGGAAATAAGATTATACTCATAGGAAGGAAGATATGGGGTTTAAACTCTTTGAGACATGGTTTCCTCATCTCTAAAATGAGGTTGGGTAGCTAGGTGATGCAGTGGATACAGTATCAGCCCTGGAGTCAGGAAGGCCTGAGTTCAAATCTAGCCTCAGACACTTACCAATTCCCTAGCTGTGTGACCTTGGGCAAGTCACCTAACCCCATTGCCTTGCCAAAAAAAACCCACACACAATAAAATGAAGTTAAAGATACCTTTATTATAGACACTTACTAGCTATGTGATCCTGGGAAAGTCACTTGGCCTCAATTTACTCAAAAAAAAAAAGAATACCTTTATTACCTGTATGATTGTTGTGAGGAAAGTATTTTGTAAACTTTAAAATTAAGTATATAAATAAAATTACAATTAAATATATTAAAATCAAATGTGAAGTAAAATTAAATAAAAAATTTTAAAGGAAAAACAAATAAAATTAAATATGTCAATATAAATGTTTTCACAATGATGGTAGCAATAGTATTAATATTATTATCATAATCACAACTGTTAGTATTGATCCTACCCACAACTTGTTAGGCAGGTAGATCCATTATTCTATGATTTCTATTGTCTTACAGATGTGGAAACAGGTTTAGGGACTCCTCCATGGTCACACAGCTAATGTACAATAAAGTCGGTATGTAAACAAAGCTCATTTGACTCCTGGTCTGGTGGATTTTCCCCTATCTCACACTGCTGAACATGTTTAAAGTGTATAATATTCTTTTTTTTTTTTTTAGAATTTTTCAAAGCAGTGGGGTTAAGTGGCTTGCCCAAGGCCACACAGCTAGGTCATTATTAAGTGTCTGAGGTCAGATTTGAACTCAGGTACTCCTGACTCCAGGGCTGGCGCTCTTGCCACTGCGCCACCTAGCCGCCCCTAAAGTATATAATATTCTAAGAGGTATTTCACCTTCTTACCAGTAGACTGAAGTCACAGGGACAATGACTTTTATTAACTGAGGCATTAGAACTTGTCCTGAGAGCATGGTTCTGGGGCTTGCATGGCTCTCTAGTAGGGGCACTAGCCTCCCCAGTACTATAATTCCAACCCTACCTCAGACTCTTGAGAAACAATTTAAATTTTGGTTCTTGTCTACGGAAATCTGAAGGGAAGAGAAAGGGGAGAAAGTAAATAGGGTATTTAAAATTTAAATCCCAACCCAAGAGAAAATGCTAAGCAACAATAACCACCACAAATCCTAAATTACTGCAGTCAGGTGAGAGGCTGGAACATCGGGCTGCTCTTAGCTAGCTTCCATGTCTCATCTATGGGGCATGACCATCCATACAAACTGGGGCTTCTTTTTTCCCCTGCTTTCACTCTCTACGGGCATCTCTTTCCTTCACATTCAGTCATTGCCTCAGTCACTCTCACTGGGGCAAAACCACAATGGCTTTCCCTGTCTGTGTGGGACAGGAAAGGGGAAGAAGGCAAGATGTCTTTCCAAATCTCCCAAGATCCCAAATCAAAGAAAAGAAGGCCAAAAGAGGAGACCCATCCCAAACACAGGCTTCCCTTGGAATCATTGAGTTGATACAGCAACTAGATTGTTAGACTTGCAGTCAAGAAGACCTAAGTTCAGATCTGATCTCAGATACGTTCTAGCTGTATGACCTTGGTCAAGTCACTTCACCTTTGTCTGCCTCAGTTTCCTCAACTGTAAAATGGGAATAGTCACAACATCTACCTCATAGTGTTATTATGAGGAGCCCATGAGGTAATATTTGTAAAGTGCTTAGCGGAGTGCCCCAATGCATAGAAGATGCTGAAGAAATACTTGCTTCCTTTCTTCCATGCATTCCCTGCTGGCCCATTAAAGAAAAGAACAACTCTGTCCTCCATATTGGCCTTCTAGAGCTCAGTTATCCTTACACCTAGGGACAAGCCTTACAAGAAGAGCCCCGAAGGGAAGAGAATCCCCTGTGAACATCCCAGGGTTCTGACTCTGTAGATGATGAGATGAGGGTTCATATACCTGTTAATTAGGGCTCCTCACTGTGCTTCCCATCCATATATGGTGTGACACAGATCACAGAGCTGTTCTACATTAAAAATTCAGAGATGGCAGCTATGTGACATGGTGGATAGAGCTGTGTTTGGAGTCAAGAAGACCTTCATTCAAATCCCACCTAAGGTACCAACTACCTGCATGACTCCTGAGCAAGTAGTTAATTAATCTCTTAGCAACACTAGTTTTCTTCATCTGTAAAATGAAGTGAAAATGAATAACATTATAATTACACACAATATAACATACATAATTATCATGCATGATTAAATATAATAAATAATATAGTTATGATGGATATATAATATGATAATGAATATGCAATTCACTATGTTCACGTATTGGATGTAAGAGTCATTGTAAGGATATCAAGTGCACTGCCACTCTTTTGATAAGCAGTTTAATTTCTCTGGACCTCATGTTCTTCATTAGTAAAATGAGTGGATTAGATCAGATTATGTCTGTGATCCCTTCTAGTTCTAACCTAAGTATCTCATGTTGTCAAAGAAAGGAAGACTTCCATCTACCTGAAAGGAACCGACATTCTTCTGGAGGATTCTACCATATAGTGACTTCAAGTATAGACCTCGAGCAGAAAGGGACTGAGAAGAAATCTGACTGAGGGATTTTGGAAACCTTAAGAAGGGGAGCACACTAACAACGGAGAGCATCCTAGGGGGCTTCTCAGAAGAGTTGGTGCCTGAGTTGTCTTGAAGGAAGCTAAGAATTCTGAGAGGTGATGATGATGATGAAGATGATGTTTGTTCTTTGTTTTTGAAGAAGACCACAACATCAGGGAGTTGATGCCAAAGTTGGGGGAAGGGGGCTTGTGCTAAGTCACTAGCCTCATTTTCTCTTCCAGAACCCATCTGGGTCCAGTGGTCAAAGATGAATCAGGATGGAAATGGCCTGGATGGGAGGCAATCAGGGATAAGTGACTTGTCCAAGGTCATACAGTTAGTAAGTGCCTGAGGTTGGATTTAAACTCAGATTCCCTTGACTTCAAGGTTGACTCTCTACCACTCTACTATCTATCTACCTGAGAGATGGAACATGTTCAAGTTCACAATTGCAGTTGACAATGGGGACTGAGACCAAGAGGGTCATGTAGCTTCCAATCCTGGAGAGGGGAAAGAAGAATTGGAGATAAAAGGATCTCCCTGTGCTATTAGTCATCACACACACACACACACACACACACACACAGAAATCTGCTTATGCTTGTGGTCAATCTTGATGTCACATTCACTGGCAAATCATTAGAGATAGTCATCCCCATTCTACAATTATAAAATTGTAAAATTCAAAGCTACTGTGGAACTCAGATAATATAGTCCAATCCCATTGTTTTACAGATAAAGAATCTAAGATTCAAGGTAGTTAAATGTCTTCTGATGCCAAACCCACTCATTTTTCCAGTATAAAATGGTACCAGTCCTTTGGGAAATGGGGGGGGGGGGGATTCTCCAGCAGGGAGAGCACAGTCTCTGAAGTTTTGGCCGACTTCAAGTTTGTTATGGGCAAGTCCCAGTGTGAACCTTGCTCCTTCCTCACTAAGTCTTCCGGGTAACTGGTGGTGCCAAATGTTGGCAGGAAACCTGGAATGCAAGGCCTGAGGGCACACTGATGGATGCCAGCCTTCTGAGGTCAGCCTGGCCTAGGAAAGAAAATGAAAGTATCTAGCTTCTAAAGATTAGCCTGTATCCTGATGTTCCTACTGGGCTCATTTATGAGGATGAAAGTTAGAAATCCCTCAGAACATTCATTTTTGCCTTGCTCAAATATCAAGAAACTCAAAAATTGAGGTAATTTCATCCAAGGACCATTTTGTGGTAGAGTACATTTGAGAAAAGAACATTTTATACCTTAAAAAGATATTTTAAATGGCCTTGGACTCTATAACATAGTTAATAAATCTCAGTCTTTCTAAACTGTCAAGATTAAAAACTGAGGTATGGAAGTAGCAATTTTCTTCCTGTGAATCTTCATTGTGAAGCCAAGTCCAGTTTCTGGCTGTTCTGGAGAAAGACATTTCCTTTATTCTCCCTAATCCTCTTCCTATCCCCCACTCCAGACCTTGAGTAGCAGAGTCAGAAGAGTGTGAATCCACTTAAGACATGTAAGAATTAGGACAAGCCACTGTACCTCCCTGGCCTCATTTTCCCTATCTCTGAAATGATGGAGTGGTCTAGATCAGCATTTTATAATTAATCTGTGGACTATCCGAGGAAATTGCTATTGATACACACACATGAGTTCGTCCAAAAGATTCTTATTTCTAAAAACCTCTAAACTGTACCAACAGACTCTGGAGGACAAGATGGATTACATTAACTTGATGACTTGATGTAGTCAATGTGAACAGGCCTTGGGTTTCAATTAATTTCTCAGGAGGAGGTATTGAATTAATATCAGGCTGTAGTGTCCATGCCTCTGGACGGGAGGAGTCCCTATGTAGGATTCATGGCTTCTGAGTTGGTTTCCAATCTTTCAACAATAAGCAGACAGAAGATGTGGATTTTTTTGTTTGTGTTTGATTTTTTTTCTTTTGAATAGCATTATAAAGTTGGTTTAACTATTGTAGTCGTGTTTAAAAGTCTATTCGATGTGTTTTTGATCCAAGTAAATATTAATGATATAAAGGAGTTTTTTTTGATGAGTGGAAAAAATGTGAGGGACTTTTATGGACTTTGCTCATCAAAATAACAATGAATTGAGCATCTCAAATTTACTTGTGATTAAAATGAAAATATATAAAAGTTTAGATTTTGTGTCTAGGAATGGTTAACCCATTGGATGACAGAAAAAGTTCAAAAAAATTGTCAGTTTATAGCACTAACAGAAAAGTACCTGCACTGTAGTAAGTACAACGATCCTGGGAGGTCTTGCTGTTGTGATTCTCACTATCCAGTAAACTGAGACTGAAAGAGTTTAAGTGACTTGCTCAGGGTCTTACAATTGGTTAAGTGTAAGGTAGGATTTGAATCTGAACCTTCCAGACTCTAGTAGGGGGTAGCCAAATGGTGTAGTAGAGTAGGGGCCTGGAATGAGGAAGACCTGAACTCAAATCTTACCTCAGATACTTACCAGTTGTGTAAATCACTTAATTCCATTTGTTTCAGTTTTCTCATCTGTAGTATTTTTTTGCTGAACAAACTCCAAATGGGGTTATTAAGAGTCATATACAACTGAACAACTAAGGAGAAGTATAAAGTCTTATATTTGAGTTTCAGATATCTTTACTAGTACATGACAAGAGACTTAGTTCATCTGAAAAGAATCAAGAGATAGATTTCAAATTCAATAAATTAGCAATGTGATATAATAGCCAAAACAGCTGGTAGGATCTTTGGGCTTCCTTAAAGAACTTTGAGGATGGTCCCTCTGAACTCTGCCCTGGTCAGAACACACCCGGAGCACTATGTTAAGTTCTGGGTACCATCACTGAGGAAGGACATCGATAAATTGGGAAGTATCCAGAGGAGGGTGACCAGGATGGCAGAAGCCTTGAGTCTATGTCAATGAAGACCAATTAGAGGAACTGGAAGATTTATTCTGCATAAAGAAGATGGAGGAGATACGGTAACTATCTTCAGGTTTTTGAAGCATTGTCTTGTAGAAGTATTCTATTTGGCTCCAAAGGATGGAACAAGAAGGAATGTTTGGAAACTGGAAAGAAACAAACTAGATTTGTTGTAAGCAAAAGCTTTGTAACAATGAGAGTTGTCCAAAAATTAAAAGGGCTACCTCAGGAAGTAATGGGTTTCCCCTAATTGGAGGTCTTCAGACTGAGGCTGGCTGACCATTTGGGAAGCATGTTATAGGGAATTGCTTTGGGGTATGGGTTGGTCTGGATGGCCTCCGAGGTCCTTTCCAACTCTCAAATTCTATGATTCTATGATTTACAAATTGGGTTACTTGTCTGGCTTTAATCGGAGGAGAGTTTGCCAAGACTCCAGTTTGTTGTTTTTGGAGATGTTTCTTCAAATTATAGCATGAAGCCAGCAAAGCTTTCTCCATATTTGAATACAAAACATTGAGAATTACAAAGTACAGCAACTGGTTTTTCAAATGTAAATCTCCTGCCATAAAATGGCTGCAGTGGTTTTTTTAAAAAAAATGTTTATCAATTGAAAAATCACATGTGAAAACTTCTGACTTAATTGATTTTTACATTACCCAAACACTCCCCCTCCCCAAAAAATTTTCCATGGCTGTAGAATTACTGAGCTGTGAGCACAGTCAAAAGGTGGGGCTTAAAATCTGGAATTCAAACTAGGAAGAAAATGAAAACTATACCTTTTTTCCAATAACATTATTAATAAGAAAACTGATGAATCCTCAACAGATTTGGAAAATAAATTGACTCATAAAGATATAAAATAAAAATGATTTGTCACTTAAATGGACAAGTTGGCTGATATCTTATAGACATTCTTTTATACTACATTTCAGATTATTGTCATTATTATTGTAATTCAATTCAATTAAATAAGCATTTACTAAATATTTACTTATTTCCTATGGACTAAATAGTTTCTGCCTTCAGGGAACTTGTTTTATTCCTCTATGGGGAACAATAGGAACTCAAGTAAGTATATGAAAAATAAATAGTATTAGAAAAAGTTGAGTTGACTTCTAAGACAGTTTCGAAATACTTGAACTAATAGATGACTATTCTTGGATGAATATATGATTACCTTAGTGTGGATACTCTCTTTATTCCCTCTATTCTTTCTTTCCTGTGTAGTTCTCTGTTGCGTCTTTCCATAAAATCTACATTGATAGTAAATCTCTAGATTGGAAATGCTGCAAAAAAATTTTTGAGGCAGTAAAAATATCTCCCAGTCATCTTGTTTTGCATGGATTTTTAATTTAATTGATGTGAGGAAATCCAGGTATGGAAATAAACTGATGCAGGTCAACTACTCATTTATAATCTAGTCTTAAGAGAGTTCTCTCAGTTACTGAGAAGTTAAGTGACAAGCCTAGGATCACCTAAGCATTATGTGTCAGAGTCATTCTATAATAATAACAATATAATGAAGTCACCCCAACTTCATTACAATATATTATTTTATTTTTTATAAATAAATAGAAAATTGCATCACTAAGGAAGCAAACATTTAAACACACACATACTTACCATATATTTAGATGAAGTTTTTACATGATTCATGACGTTCAGTTGTGTCCAACTCTTCATGACCCCATTTTGGGGTTTTCTTGGCAAAGATACTGGAATAAATTGCCATTTCCTTCTCCAGCTAATTTTACAGATGATGAAATTAAGGAAAACAGGATTAAATGACTTGCTCAGGGTCATATAGCTGGTAAAATCTGTGAATCTGGATTTGAACTCATGAAGATAAGTATCCTGTTTCCAATCCTAGCATTCTTTCCACTGCACTACCTTGCTGCTCTTATATTATCCATATAAACCTTAAATTTCATTAAGAACAAGATGAATTTTTATATTTTAAAATGAAAAGAAGGGGCTGGGTGCTTAAGCACATTGACTAAAATCTCTACTATCCTGGATGTTGAGAGGGAAATTTTAGAATTTTTTTTAATTCCCAAAGCTATATAATCAGAGGATCTGTATTCAAATCCTGACTGTCATTTACTACTTGGATGATCTTGGACCTTAGATAAGTTTTTCTAGTTAAGCTTCCTCACCTGAAAAATAAAGGAATAAAACTAAATGATTTCTTAGATTTTTTTCAGCTTTAAATCTATCATTCATTTCCATATGAAACTGAAATGTTTTCAGATCAAAAGAATTCACATTTGGCTAACTATATTGATGATAAAAATGATTTGAAAAGCTCACTTGGTTATAAAGTCCCTTTTCATTCATAAATGAATTAAATTACACTCCCTGAGGCTCTTTATAAATTTGTGTAATAAAATCAACACATTTAAGAAAAAGTTTAAGAGATCAGGTGAAAGCACACATAAGAGGATAATTATGAAATACTCTTGCTTTCCCCCTGAATTCTCAAACTTATTAGGCTTGAATATAAGAAGCATGTCGAATATTATTTGTAAACTCTTGGAAGCATTCCTTGAAACGTTCAGTGTCGGCAATCCACCAGGCCAGAATAAGACTTCTTGTGCTCCTGCAGTGGATGGATCTGTGACTCATCAAAACAACCTCCTCACAGGCTTTGATGAAGAACCTAATTATCTTCAGGTTTAGGATTACAATCAATGTTTAATTCAATGATGATAATTCTGGAATGAAAACAAAGACAGCATGAAAAGACCATTACATCTTTCACTGCCCTTTTTAAAGTACATACTTCTAACTGCAGGTTATAGATTTACCAACAGCTTTTGTAGAGAATGAGGAGCCAAAAGAATTCTATAAAGTGTTAACACCTTGGAGAGTCAGTCTAATGCTGTACTGTGACTTCAAAACAGGTGAGCATGGGGGAAGATTATATATATATAAAATGTTTATATATATTTATATATAATGTATACACATACATATGTACAGATACAAATTCATCCACACCACAAGTGCATGTGTCAAGGTGCATTCATACATACTTGTGTATACATATGCATAAGTATGAACATATTTATGAGCACACATGCTCATACACATACATATTTATAAGTGTGTATATGTGTATGGAAGCATCTACACACATTATGTATATGTGTATAAATATGGACACACACACATATGGAAGGCTCATGCCCATGTAGCATGAATGCTTACTTCAAAGTATTCACTGGACATAGAAAAAACATCACACGCAAAAAAGAAATTTATTATATTTTAACAAACAGAAAAGAAATGGTTATTGGTATGGCAGTCAATTCTAAATCAGCCATCTGCATAGAATCAGACCAATAACTTGTTAAGAGTAAAAATCAAAATCAATACTGAATTATAATAATGAATGAAAATGAGAAGACATGGTAGTCAATTTAAGCATCTACAAACTGACCTAATTAAGCAAAGCTGTTGCTAGGAAAAAATGGGAAATGAACAAAACAATATTATAGTTTCTTAAGGAAGCTTAGCTGACTACAACAGGATAGGAAAAAAAAGTTTGGAAATCCCTTTGTCTAGGAAATGTTTGATCTCTCACTTCTTAATAGTTCACTTACTACACTATAACTCTGAACAAATTATTTCACCTCCTTGTCCTCACTTTCTTGATTTGTCCTATGGAAGAGAAGATATCTTTTTCTTTCAAAGCAAAGAGAGATAGACTAGCCAAAGACAACACCAATTAAAAAAAAGCAAATTAATCTGTAAAAGATTACAGGGGAATATTGTAGATAAACAAGAGTAGTATCAGCTCATAAAGCAATGAGAAGCAGTAACTAGAAGAACAAGTTTGCTGAAAGCTTGGTAAAGGACTTAACTTAAATCCTAAGTGCATCCCAAAGGTATTTAAGGATTTAGTTGGAAGAAAAAACAATAAAAAGAAAAATAATGAAAAAATAACGATAAATATTTGTATAACAAAGGTTTTTTTTTTCTCATGAATGAAAATGGAGACTCCCCATTTGGATTCTAATGTGTATATGGTATATATGAAGCTTTTCTTTTTATCATTGGCCTCTTTAAAGGTACACATTTCTAGTCATTTTCTTAGTATGCTTCCATATTGTTTTCCAAAAGGCTTTAGACTAGTCCATAGCTCCATTAACAGTGTATTAGTGTGCCTCTCTCTTCATGACCTTCCAACACTGATGATCCCATATTTTGTCATCTCTACTAATTTGCTCTATTTAAAATGAAGCTCAGAATTGTTTTTATTTTCATCTCTCAATATTATTTTTTTATTTAGGTTTTTTTTTGCAAGGCAAATGGGGTTAAGTGGCTTGCCCAAGGCCACACAGCTAGGTACTTATTAAGTGTCTGAGACCGGATTTGAACCCAGGTACTCCTGACTCCAGGGCCGGTGCTTTATCCACTGTGCCACCTGGCCACCCCTCTCAATATTATTTATTTGGAGAAATCTTTTTATGATTATTAACAGTTTATGATCCTTTTGAGGATCCTTTTGCTTGCCCATATTCTTTTACCACTTATCCATTGAGGATTAGGTTTTGATCTGTGGTTTCGTGAACAGACATTTCATCCCTCAGCTTGGAACATTTCCTCTGACTGTCTCCTTCCTTGGAATCCTCTTCTTCCTCCTGGCTTCCCTAACTTCCTTCAAAAGTCCCAACAAAAATCCCATCTTACACAGGAGACTTTTCTAGTCTCCTAAAAGTTTAGGGCTTTCCCTCTTTTAATTGTTCCCTATTTTTAGTACATTTTATTTGTTTTTTTTTTCTAGTACATATTTAATTGACTGACTGCCTCATGTTACTCCTATAGGGGACATCAATGAGAAAAATCATACTTTTATTTCCTTGAAGGAGACCATCCTAAGTCTAGATGCCCAACATGAGCCAGGGATGTAGATTGCATGCAGAAAAAGGACTCTTTTCCCTGGGATGCCTGCCACTATCTTTCTCCTCCATCCAAAATACTGTCTGTTCATCTAACTTTGAGACCAGATTCCTCTGCTTCCTGACCTGACCTATTGTGTCCTATCAGGATGAAGATAAAAAGTAAAAAAAAAAATCTTAGGATAGCCACAGTGGTCTACCACCATACCATCTGGATTCTTTATCCTTATACCTTGGGGCAACCAAAAACTTAACTGGAACTCTATTCCCTAGACCTTTGACCTAGGCATTCTTTGCTGGGTCCCTTCTCCCTCCAACCTACTCACCATGTCAGTCAGGCCGGAAACATTTATTAAGTACTATAGGCAGGCAGAGTGTGAAGTGCCCATTGTCCTTTGGTTGTCCCTAAGTGTATGATCTGAGTTTTCTGTCATCTCAATGTCGGTGACACCATCCAGCTGCTTCCTCCAACTCCTGCCTACAGGATCCCAAATGCTGAATTTGAATATTTAAATCTATTAGAGATGGAAAAAATGGTAAGACTCTCTAAATGTTGTGGGTAGGGAGGTGGCAGAGAATGAGTGATACTTTATTTCTCCTTCATTTAAATGAATAGAAGAATTTAAGTCTTCAATGGGCAACCACCTCTAACTCTTATGTCATATGTTCCTTCACCACCATTCTAGGGCAAGGATAGGCAAACAACAAACAAATTCCAGGATGACAGACTGGCAGGCTAGACAACCTTTTTTCTCTCCCCTCAAACACAACAAGCTGCTCCTAAGACCTGTGACTGACTGATTATGAATCCAGTAGGAGAGGCTTGGATGGAGCAGAGGAGAGAATTGGACTTAACTTCAACATCAGATTCAGACACTTCTGATCTGTGTAACCCTGGACAAATCACTGAACTTTCTTGGCTTTCTTATCTACAAAATGTGTATAAAAACAGCACCAACTTCCCAGGCTTGTCATGAGAATCAAATGTGATAATATGTGAAGCACTTTGAAAACATTAAAGTACTAAAAAATACTAGCAGTTATTATTATAGAGTACTGGTCTAGGGGTCAGGACGTCCTGACCTCAGGCTGTGTGACCTTGCACAAATCACTTTACCCTATTTGCCTCAGTTTACTCATCTATAAGCTGAACTGGAGAAAGAAATGGCAAATAACTCTTTACAGCTTTGTCTAGAAAACTCCAAATGGGACCACAAAGACAATTGAACAACAAATTACCATCTGCTTTGCTGCTGTACCTGAGAACCTCAGTCTGATCTTTCATTTGAATGGGAGCTCCTTGGGAACAGGGGTTAATTTATATTTCTATTTGCATCTCTGATGTTTAGCATAGTTTTTTTACACAAGGAGAACTTAATAAATGCCCTTTTTCATTTATCAAGTATTATAGAACCTTCTAAATATGATTCAAATGGGTTCAATTTAACTATCCAAGTGGGAAAATTTTCCACTCTTACCCATGCCAGGTCAAGGAATATAGGTAATTCCTAATGTTTCTATCAGGTTGATTTTCTGATATTGCAGGCATATAGGAACAAGAGTAACTCAGATTGAGAAAGCATAGATTGGTGATGATCTATACTCTAAAGTTTTGGAAAGAGTACCAGCATCAATGAAATCTTGGACCTACCAAAGTATTACAGCAAACTTAAATAAAGCAACATTTTTATCCTTGATAATAACAAAATCAAAGCATAGAAATTGATTGCTGTCTGGCCTTGATCCCTGAATTTCAGTTATACCCAAGGGGATAGGGAAAATAGATGAATGAGAAGACAATAATCACATGGTTTATCTTCAGTTTTAGGAAGTTATTATTAATAGTTGGTATAATGCTCATAAAATATCTCTCACTTTGAATTCTTTCTTGATATGAACTTGTATTCCATTCAAGTGATTAAAATGTGTGTGTGTGTGTGTGTAGATGATATGTTTGTAGGAAAAGAGACAGAAAAATTAAAACCATCCCTGCAGCTCTCTCACCCATCTCAGCTCAATAGGAGCATTTAACTTAGCATGTGAAAGAATGGCTAGCCAAATGGAAAAGACAGGCCAGCTGTCCATTGGAATTATTTCACTGGGGGATGGGCAGGCTGAAATGGGTGAGTGCCTGTCTCCTGTAACACATTAGAGACTGGATCTCCATTGCCACCCCCAATTGCATTCCCTGGGAAGGGTTTGAGATGTCAGGTAATATTATAACAAATTCTGCAAGACTTCCAAGGTGTATGTTCAAGGGTTTTTCCCTCCTGAGATGATCTCAAGGAAGACCAGGGATAGGGGTCTAGTTCAAAAGAGACTCAAGCAATTTCTAAAACTACTCTTTCCTTGATGCTAAAGCTTTGTATCTAGTGGACCTCAGCCAAAAAATTGACCCTCTTTTATTCCCTTAGACTTGTAACACTGTGTAATGGGCCTGTAATGGGTGTGAGATGACTTTGAAATACTGTATAAAGAAATATCACCCAGAGTGATATTATTCACATTATTGTTTATATAGATAAGAATGCAAAACTAGTACTTATCATTCAAATAGATTACTTTGATATTACTGACATTGATTATTAATAATTTTGTTGAATATTATTAAATATAGCCATTTGATGACTTCTTTCCCTCCTTAAGCCCCCCACCCCCCCACCCACCCAAAGGTATACCCAGAAGAAATCTATCAATATCTTCCCCCATTTTTCTCATGGAACTGGGAGAATAAGGGAGACAGAAACTTGGGAAAGAGAAGAACAAGTAGTGAAAGCAGAAGCATTTAGGAGAGAAAAGAAGACTGAGGTGTTTTGTTGTTATTGCTGCTGTTGTTGTTTCCTCTTATTTCAGGGATCTAGCAAGGAAGGATTAAAGAATGCTGTAGAGATCATCATCCTTATCTAAGAAATGGGAGTTCTGTATGTTACAGCATCATGAAGAGAGAGAGGAAACTGGAAAGAGAGAGAACAGTCTCTATTAGAGGCAGCTAAGGGATAGAGCACTGGGTCAATCTGATCTCAGATACTTACTAGTTGAGAGACCCTGGGCAAGTCACTTAACCCTGTTTGCCTTGGTTTTCTCAACTGAAGAGCAGGAATAATAAATAGTTCCTGCCTCAGGGTTGTTGGGAGGATCAAATGAGATAATATTCATAAGTGTTTAGAGCAAATCCTGGCCCATAGGGGTGCTTAATAAATGCTTGCTTCCATCCTATTACCACTCTTCTATTTCTGAGTGGCATGTAAAGTATGGTGCTAGACAGGATTTGTTGGGGCAGGACCTCTGCCAAAGGAACCCTTATGGTCAAAACAATGGATGATTGAAACTAAAGGCTCTTTCATGCCAAGGATTTTAGTCTTTTCCTTTAAATAAAACTTTATGATATTATATTCTTAGGTTCAAAAATCACTGCAGATGGCAACAGCAGTCATGAAATTAAAAGATGCATGCTCCTTGGAAGGAAAATGATGACAAATTTGGACAACTTAATAAAGTCTGTGTAGTCAAAGCTGTGTTTTTTTTCTGTAGCAATGGATGGTTGTGAAAATTGAATTATAAAGAAAACCAAGTGTCCCAGAATCAACATTTGAACTGTGGTACTGGAGAAGACGTTTGGAAAGCAAGGAAATCAAATCAATCAATACTTAAAGAATTTAATTCAAGCTACTCACTAGAAAGTCAAATACTAAAGCTGAAGCTTAAGAATTTTGACCACACAATGAGAAGATGGAACTTCATTGAAAAAGACCCTGATGTTGGGAAAGATTGCAGGCAAAATGAAAAGGGTTTGACAGAAGATGAGATGGATAGATAGTGTCATGGAAACAACAAGCATGAATTTAGATAGACTTTGAGAAATAGTGGAGGATTAAGGTATTTGGTGCATAGAGAATCATGCTATCCCAAAGAGCTTGTACATGACCAAATGAATGAACAATAAAAATTGTTCATTGCATGGTCACAGGTTGGAATTCAGTCTCAATGTAGTGGTGGGAACCAGGAGAATGCACACTATCTACATTGTCCCAAGTTTTCTTGGTAAGAGAAATCAGAAAATACTTCCCCCCCCCAAAAAAAAAGTACCTGTACTTTTTATGTCATCAGACCATCACTGGCACAAGAGTTACAGAAGAATAGCTAATATTTCTATAATTCTTGTAGCTTTTCAAAACATTTTCCCTCATTTTATCATCTGTCCCTTAACACAACCTCTCACTGATATTGACTCAACACCATGTTAAACCTCTTTCTTGGATTTCAAGCAATATGAGGTATGGATATCTCAGAGATTACTCAAATTTTAGAAATTCTCTCTCAAATGGGTTCAACTCTGCCTTTTTTGGATTAACTTCTCTTTCTCCATCTTGAATGCCATAGGTAGACACAGGTAGAAGGGGGTATTCTTTCATCCATTAAATAGAAAAGGAGGCCTGATTCTAAGAAATTTGTCTAAGGTCAGTCAGTGAAAAAACCCATACTCCAATATGATGTATGAAGGAACAACTTTCTATGAAAGTTGTCTATTATGTCTTACTATACATATAAAGAAATTGTTTTTGTCATAAAACTAGTAATTTGATTCAAAACAACCATAATAAATAGGCATCAGAAAAATCTGACCTGCAAAAGACAAGATTATTCTTTGTATTCAGGGCATATGAGACATATCTATCATAAGTCTTATCCCTAGACATGTTGTCAAGGAAGCTTGGTAGATTGGGGGATTGGGAGAGGGTTGGAATGAGGGGGGTTAGATGTTTGCTCATATTTTGGAGGGGGGCCATTTGACTTCAGAGGAATTTCCTTCTGGTAACACATGTGTCTTGGTCACAAAGAAGGTATGGAAGACGAGAATCATAAGCCACACCCAACTTACCCTGCTTTTTCTTTTGAATTTGGAGGAAATTTGGATCTGAGTCCTCTCCCAGTAACAGAAAGCAGGAAAAACAACCAATAACTCAGACCTCTTGGTATTCCTGACCACACATGTTGGTGGGGATGACAGCAGACCAGAGTGGAGAGCAGATTGTGATTGACAATACAACTGAAACTCAGTCTCTCTGTGCTCCTTGCTTTCCCCAATCATAATGGGAAAGTTCTCTTTACCTGTCCACCCACTTAACTTCCCATCCTCTCAGCAAGTGAGAAGGGATGGAAAAGGAAGAAATTCAACTCCTTCACTCTTCATTTACATTGTACCTTGCTATACCTTTTAAAAATTTTTTTGGTTGATTTTTCTTTTTTTTTAATTTTTTAAAATTTTAAAAATTTTCTTTAATTTACTTACACATTACTAAAATATTCTTGTAAGAGTAAACATAACCCCCCCCCCCACAAAAATATAAAACCTCATGAGAAATAAAGAGAAAAAAATGTGCTTCAGTCTGTGTTCTGATACCATCAGCTCAGTCTCAGGTGAATCACATTCTTTTTTTTAAAGGATTTTGCAAGGCAAATGGGGTTAAGTGGCTTGCCCAAGGCCACACATCTAGGTCGTTATTAAGTGTCTGAGTCAGTATTTGAACTCAGGTACTCCTGACTCCAGGGCCGATGCTTTATCCACTGCTCCACCTAGCCACCCCACATTCTTTTTCATAAGTACATCATAGTGATTACTTCTGTATTTTTCCACAGTTGCTGTTACTGATTGTAATTCCCTCCATCCATTC
Organism: Macrotis lagotis; assembly: GCF_037893015.1. NCBI lineage: Eukaryota > Metazoa > Chordata > Mammalia > Peramelemorphia > Peramelidae > Macrotis > Macrotis lagotis. The sequence continues at coordinate 130,265,571 of NC_133665.1, forward strand.
CCCCCCACTACTATCTATTACATTTTCTCTCTCCTTTAGGTCTGTCCCTCTTCAAAAATGTGCTGTGGGGTAGCTGAGTGGCACAGCAGACTGAATCACCAGCCCTGGGGCCAAGAGGTCCCAAGCCCATATCCCACCCCAGAGACCCAGCAACCACCTGGCCCTGTGGTCATGGACAGACCACCCAATCCCACCACCTTGCAAAAAGTAAAATAGAAAATGTGTCATATCTGATTATCCTCTCCTATGATCTACCCTCTCCTCTATCACCCACATCCCCCTTCCCCTTCTCTCCTTTTTCCTCTAGATTTCTGTACCCTTTTGAGTGTGTATGCTGTTTCCTCTCTGAACCATTTCCAATGAGAATGAAGTCTCCCTCATTCCCCCTCACCTTTCCCCCCTTCCATACTATTGCAAAAGCTATTTCTTGACTCTTTTACAAAACATATCTTAGTCGATTCTACCTCTCCTTTCCCTTTTTCCCAGTACACTCCCTTTCACCCACTGACTCCATTTTTACAATATATTATACCTTCAAAGTCGGCTCTATCCTGTGCCTTGTCTATAGAAGCTCCTTCTAACTGCTCTATTGAATGAGAAGGTATATATGAGGATTATCAGCATCACCTTTCCATGCAGGACTACATGCAGTTCATCATCATTAAATCCCTCATAATTTACTTTTCTTGTCCACCCTCTGTATGCTTCACCTGAGTCCTAGACTTGAAGATCAAACCTGTTCAGCTCTGGCCATTTCAACAGGAGCATTTGAAATTCCCCTGTTTCATTGAAAGTCCATCTTTTCGGGCGGCTAGGTGGCACAGGGCAGCTAAGTGGCGCAGGGGATAGAGCACCAGCCCTGGAGTCAGGAGTAACTGAGTTCAAATCTGGCCTCAGACACTTAATAATTACCTAGCTGTGTGGCCTTGGGCAAGCCACTTAACCCCATTGCCTTGCAAAAAAAAAAAAAAGGTCCATCTTTTCCCCTGGAAGAGGATTTTCAGTTTTGCTGGGTAGTTGATTCTTGGTTGCATTCCAAACTCTTGTTATCTTTTATTTTAATGATTATTTATGGACATAATAATATAAACTATACTATTTGAAATTGCTATTAAAATGTACGACCATTTACATTTATTTCAGCCTAAGCTAATAAGAGTAATATTCAAGATGGAGAAAGAGGAGTTAACCCAAAAAGGCAGGGTTGAACCCATTAGAGAAAATTTCTAAAATTTGAGTCATCTTGCCTTTACTCTCAGAAAGAGGTTTAATATGGGGATGAGCCAATAGCAGTGAGAGGTAGAGGCTGGTATGTTTGTTTACCTAATCACACATTATATACCAGCAAACAAGACCATTTGGCTATACTGTTTTGCAAATGAGCTGAAAGGGAAAAGCAACCTTCATATAAGAAATGGGAATTTAGTAGGAGGTGTACCAGAGGAGGAGACCAGATTTCAAATAGGAAGATCATCTTTGACACTAGACAAGCTCTAGGGATGAAGGAATCAGAGGATCATAGGAATAAAAGCATTGAGGAGGTAAAGAATCCTAAAGATCATCTTGTCCAACTTACTCATTCTACATATTAAGAAACTGAGGCCCACTGAAGAAAAGGGAACTAAGAAATGAAACCATAGAACTTTCCTTGACTTGGTCACACTCTGACCTTCCAATTCTGAATGACCTCTTTTGCCATGCAAAGACTATTGGGAGCTCAGAGCTGGACCATCCAAATATACCAGGATTTTTAAATCACAGTCCCCAGTTGCTATTATCATTTTGAAGGGGTTTGCACCTGGAACTAGTGTGTCCCCAGTTTCACTGAATACAGACTATGGAGCAGGAGAGGGCTGCCATATATTGAATTAATGTTCACTCTAAGTCCTTCCCTAAGTGGAACCTGGGTAAAAGGGATGGGAGGTGCAGGGTGGGCAGACCTGAAACTCCCTTTAAAATGACCAGAAAATACCCATTTTGTACCAACACTCTCTCTGCTTCCACAAAACTGCTGTTCCTCTCTGACCCCCAAAACTCTTGGTTTCAAGAACAACACTGATAATTCTGTCTACACTCCATTCTTTGCAAACAAATTTGCAGTATTCTACATCCTGGGATACAAAGAACTGGGAACCAATTTCTTTTTTTTTTTTAATATATTTTTTTAAGTTTTTGCAAGGCAAATGGGGTTAAGTGGCTTGCCCGAGGCCACACAGTTAGGTAATTATTAAGTGTCTGAGGCTAGATTTGAACTCAGGGACTCCTGACTCCAGGGTAGGCGCTCTATCCACTGCGCCACCTAGCCGCCCCATGGGAATCAATTTCTAAACAGAACTTCTCTATAAATTTCCATTGTCAGGAGAATGTACTCACAATTATCTAGCTCAGAGGAATAATTAAAGATTGTGGACAATCATTAAGTGATAATTAATTGGTTGACTGGATACCCCCACCCACCAAGAATGCAAATTCCTTGTGGGGAAGGATTGGGGTTAATTTTTTTTCTTTTCATCCCCAACATTCTGCAGAGTCATGACTTGGAACATGATACCATCAGTGCTTCTTGACTTGAACTATCTCTGAGGTCTCCTCCAGCTCTAAAATTCCAAGATTCCACAATTGGATATGACTTAATTCCAACCATGTAGAAAATAACAATAATAATCTGGGAAATTAAACACACAGAGGCGGTAACCAAACCAAAGTTGGCAGTCATATTGGGAACTGACCACAAAGTGGCCCTTTGGTGACATTTTGACATGCCAGTGATTTATTACTGTCATATCCGATGGCTCAGAGGGTTTGACAATTGAGTACCATCCAAAGGCCGCAGGTTCCTCCCTGGGCAGAGGCACTCACTCCTCTTTCCTGGTTGCACCTCGTTTATCTGGCCCACTTGACTAGAGCCAACCACATCTGTGATCTACTCAAAGGCCAAGCAGACAGACACCCCCATGCCCCCCATCCCCAAATCCTCCCTCCAAGAGGTGCTGAGTGCATTAGAGGGTTTCAGAAGTACTTGAGTTTTTTTAAAGGGGGAAAGAGAGGGGAGGGAAATGACAGTCAATTAAAAAACAATTTTTCCTCTTGCAATCATTAATCAAAGGAGTCAGCCGAAGTCCAAGCACTGACACCTGGCAAAGAGCAATGTGGAGGCCCCGAATGATTCCAGCTCCCCTGGAAAGAGCCTGCGCCAGCCAGTCATCCACCCATCCGTCCACCCGCCTGGAGTCCTGAAGGAAATGGGAATTAGTAGAGACATTTGGGGAAGCTGGGGGGGCGGAGTAGCAAAAGCAGCACAGAGAAATTTGACTGATTGGAGGTCCCTGGGGGAGAAGAAACAGGGTCTTGGGGTCACTCCCTCACCAAATTAGGAGTGTCTGTCATTTGAAACCCAAATAAGTGGGAACAGGAGTAAGAGATTTTCTGCATAGGGAAAGCTTTCTGTTGGTTTGCTGGTAACTAAATTGCAGAGAGGCCCAACACAATTAGTGGGTTGCAATTTTTCAGTTCTTGATTCAGTCATAATTTAACACCTTCACATCTATTGCTTGTCACATAAAGCCACAGTTAGTTGATGTTTGAAACCGGACAAATTGGAAATGGAGGTGAGTGAGGAAGGAAAAAAGGCAGAGAAGGGAGAAAACAAAGAGATCCTTGGAGACACAAGAAGGAGAGAGAAAGAAGACAGGAGAATCATGGCATCTTGGAACTAGAAAGGAATTTTTACCAAGTCTGACCCCTGTCTTAAGGAGGAAGCCCTTTAGGACCTAAATAAAAATGCCAAAGAGGTGGGGGGAAGGGAGGGAGAAAGGAAGGGTTGTGAAGGTTTCTGAACCTCACTGAATTGAACCCTGATGGAGAGAGTACATGGTGAGGTTGGATAGGCAGCTCCTCTTGGGGGACTCATTTCCTGCCAACTATGTTCGTACTCCAAGCCCAGTTACAACATAAACAGTAGTTAAAAGTAAAAATTGTAACTGTCAAGCCAATTCCTTACTATCAGAAAAAAGTGTTAGCAAAAACCGCTGGAGGCACAGGACTCAACCACAGTCCAACACCATGGTCTAGAGGGAGCTGATGGAGGCAAAGACTTCCTCCTTTAGAAAACAATAGAGAAAGAAATGAAGGAAGAAAGAAGGAAGGAAAGAAAGGGAGGAAAAAAGAAAGAGAGAGGAAGGAAGGAAGGAAGGAAGGAAGGAAGAAAGAAAGAAAGAAAGAAAGAAAGAAAGAAAGAAAGAAAGAGGAAGGAAGGAAGAAACAGAGAGAAGAGAAAGAGAAGAAAGAAGAGAGGGGAAAGTGAAAAAGAAAGGAGAGAGAAAAAGAGAGGGGAGGCAAGAAAGGAAGAGAGAGGAAAGAAAGAAAGAAAGAAGGAAAGGAGGAAAGAGAAAGAAAGAGAAGGAAAGGGAGAGAAGGAAAGAAAGAGAGAAGAGAGAGAGAAAAAGGAGAAAGAAGAAAGAAGAAAGGAAAAAGAAAGGCAGAAAAAAAGAAGAAAGAGAAAGAAGAGAAAGAGAGAGAGAGAGAGAGAGAGAGAGAGAGAGAGAGAGAGAGAGAGCACAGAAAGAAAGAGACAGAAAGAAAGGCTGAGTAGCACAGAGAGAAGCCCAGTTACACCTGGTGGGAAGATGGGGATCTTTCATGGCTCCCATCCTCCTCATTAATTTCTAAGGAGTCAGGCTTTGAGTCTTCACCCTCATTCCTCAAACCTTTGTGTCACAAACACAAGGAATGTCGGAGCTGGGACAGACTTTAAAGACCATATGTCTTCCTTACACAGAAGAGGAAACCCAGGCTCAAACATTCCCCTAATCTGAGAGGGAAACACCAATTCACATCCCCAATCTCCTCATCTTTAAAATGGATATAAGGTAGCTAAGGAGGTAGCTTAGATAAATTGAAACTCATTTATTACTATATTTGGGGCACCATGCTAAATGATGAGGATATCAATAAAAGCAAAAAGAAGTTATTTGCATTCCAGTGGGGGGAACACAGTACATAAAAGAGAACAGAAAAGGGGATGAGGAAGAAGGTATTCCTGCCAGGGTATGATGGTGAAATTCTGAGAATGAAGGAAGGATAACTAGTTTGGGTCCTTTCTCAAAATGGCAGTTCCAGGAGGAACTCACCCATAGGAGAAAGGGGCCTCAGGAACAATGAGAGGAGACAACCGAAACCTGGTAGCAAAGTCAAAAGAGAGGCAATAAGGGGTGGCTAGGTGGCGCAGTGGATAGAGGACTGGCCCTGGAGTCAGGAATGCCTGAGTTCAAATCCGACTTCAGACACTTAATAATTACCTAGTTATATGGCCTTGGGCAAGCCAATTAACCCCATTTCCTTGCAAAAAAAAAAACCCTAAAAAAAGAGGCAATGTCTGTGAAGTTCTTGGTAAAATATAAAGACTGTAAAAAACTTTTATTAGTGTCATTTCCAATAGAGGGAGAAAACATGTAAATAGTGTCTTAAAGTCTATAAAGTCCTTTCTTCTTGTGTATTAGAGTAAAATGTGTACTGGATGTGTCACTGAGTGATCAGGATCCAAGTTCTAAATTAGCTACTCACCATTTGATTTATCTCTGGCAAGCACTTAACCCTTTGGGCTTCAGTTTCCTACTCGGTAAAATCAAAGGATTGGCCTAGATGATTTTTAAGGTACCTCTCAGCTCTACCTTCTACAGTCATAAGCCCTGATACCTGGTGAAGATGTGTTCTTTCATCCTTCATTATTAGTCTTAGAGTAGGAGCAGCTGCTCAGCTCCCAGAAAGTCTGGCTATAAGTGGAATGAAAATCTAGTCACCAGTGAAGGATTGTCTGGACCAACTTCCCCAAGGACCACTCCCTCAGATCATGACAATAAATGAATCATTGAGGTCACTCACTTCTCTAGGCTAAACAACGTTAATTCCTTTCACCTTTCCTCAGATGATCCATTTTTCCATCTCTTTAATCATCTGCATTGCTCTTCCCAGAATTCTTTCCAGGTCCTCTACAACCTTTTTATTTTCCAAGTTAAGTGACCCAAACTGGACACAGTCCTCTAATCAGGGACTGACTAAAGCAAAGAAAACAAGACCGATTCTTTCCAAACCCTCATGCTCTGGACCTGTCTGAAGTCCTTTAAATTAAATCTGTTCAGGGCCTAGATAGGTAAGAGAGACACAGGCAGACAGACAGAGAGAGAGATGAGAGAAACAGAAACAGAGAGAATTAAAAATGACTTTAAAATGGCCATAAAAGAGAAATGGCTATTAAAAAAAAAAAACAAGATTAAGTTCCATAGGAACAAAAATAAACTTGGAGATGCCCAACAATACAAATAGAGTTTGACACTATCAAAGAAACAGACCTAAGAGTTTTAGTTAGCTATAGCTCATAATTGAGCTTTATGATTACTAAGTATTTTACTGACATTGTCCTATTTTATTTTTGCAACTTGGTGCGTTGTCTCTGGTTTCAGAGGACCTGATTTCAAATCCTGCCTCTAATGTGTGTGACCCTGGGCAAATCATTCTTTATCTTTGAGCCTCAGTTCTCTCATCTGGATTATGATAAGCTTAGCCCAGCTGGCTATATCTATGCCATATCAATGACTATCCTTCTGACATATATGCCTTTTTCATTTAAAAGGTAGGGAGATTGTAACCCAGAGAAAGCAACTTGTCTGATAACTTCCAAATCCATCCTTCAAAGGCACCAAAAGATCATCATCTTTAAGTACTCCCTACAGTTGGGCAGATTATTTCCTATATACATCTTTTCAAAATGTGCATTTTTATCCATGTAGTCTCATAAATCCTCTTTAGAGGATTTACCCAACTATCACTGAGAAACTTCCTCTGAATATTTTAACATTTCATAGGAGTCAGTGCAATGTTTAGACTGTATATTTCTTATTTCTTACTCTTGGTATAGGATTACCTCACTTCCATGTCCATTCATTTATTTCTTGCATGATCAGACAAACTATTTGTCCCCTCCTCCCCAAAGGAAGTGGTTAAAGGAAAGACATTAAAACCCAATATCACCATTTTCTTCCAAAGTTTAACCAGCATAAAGCAATAACCCCAGAAAGATCCCAAAACTTCCTCAGAAATACATGACAACTAACAAGGGCTTAAAACATTCATTTGCAAAATGTTATTGGGTGGTGGTAGTAGAAGATTAGAAGCACTATTTCCTCATAAAAACAAAGATCAACTGAAGGGAAAATTAATAAGCAGAAGAGTTGGTGTGAGATCCAGCTGAGATCATTCCAAGAGCATTCATAGATATAACCAAGACGACAACAGACAAAAAAAAGGAAAAAAAATCTACTAGTGTTTTTATAGCAAACTATTTTCATTATCTACAATGATAGAACTCCCAAATAGCACTTAAGAAAATGAATTGAGGAAGAACAGCTATACCACATGGAGATGAAATCCATTTTGGGGGCAATAATTTTTAAAACTTTAAGGGATTGACTTCCAAGATAATTAAATGATATTACTACCCAAAAAGGCAATCTAGAGACTAGCAATAAATTGATTCATATACCTATTTTCTCATCTCTGTAAAATATAGATGAAAATGGTCTGCCCATATGTCAAGAGTAACCTTGATGATAATATGAGTAGGAAACATGTTTTCATAAACAATTTTCTATCAAAGGCTCCTGTGTTCACAGTAACATAATTGACTGAAAGGTACAGAGAACATTCAGATCCTACTATATCTATTCTGTATGTTTATACTTATACTTGTATATATACTAAATATATGTGTGAATACTTATAAACATATATAAATATATGAATGCTTTTGCATATCTATATGGTTAAAATATTTGAATAATTTTATACCAATGTATATAGATGTATATGCATATATTTAAAGTATTTAAATCAGTAAAGCAAATTATTACCTTTGAGGTTTTTTTCCCAATAATATATCTCTCACATATATGCTGAACTCATAAAAGATAGCTTGATAAATGCAACCATGAAAACAGTTTTGTACAATAATAATACTTTCTTAAAATCAAGTGAGATCTAAAACTTGGAATTGTACCCTTGCTTTTGTCATGGAGGCATCCTACAGAAAGTCCAAAGAGAAAAGAAATTCCCTGTGAGATGAAGGCTTTCAGGTATTCTTATTAACTTAAGGTCACACAGAGAGTAAATGAAATGAATGCATGATTGAATAGTTGAAAAAAATTAATATGTGTAAAGCACTGTACCCAGTGCTGGAGGTAAAAATAGACAAGCAAGACCTATAATCAGAGACAATATATTGAGGACGTTTCAGTTGAAGGAAAGATGAAAAGGTCTCATGGGCTTTAGGGAGCAGCAGTAAAGCAAATGGTAATGCATCTTCTTCAATGTCATTTCTACTGATAAAACCATATCAATTTCTTATGTTAAGCCCATTGACATTGTCAAGGACTTTGGTAATGAGAATGATCTTTTCTGGATCTTCAGTAGCTGTGGTTCCTGGGGAAATGTTGAATCATCTGCAGAAGGGTTATGTCCTTACATGATGTCAAATGTTAAAGATTGGTCTTAAACCCAGGTCTACTAAGTTGAAGTCCAACATTCTTTATATATCACGCTACCCTTCCAGCAATTAAATGAGTCAGAAATGTAATGCTATTAAGAAAGAAGTCAAGACAGTGCTAGTCTTAGTTCTACACTAACCTAGAATAAGTCTCTTTCCTCTCTGAGCTTCAGCATCCTCCTTTGTGCAATCACTAAGAATGGACATAGGGTTAGAGAAGATCATTGAGGTCCCTTTCCAGCTCTCACATTCCAAGGGTCTATGAACATGCTCTACGGTGGTTTGGAAGGAATCATTCCCTTATCCTCTGATGCAGTTGGGCTCTGATTAGAGGACCATGTCCAGTTTGGGTCACTACATTTAAAAACTGCCTGGGAAGAACCTGGAGAGGTTTCAGAGAAGAACAACACAAATGATTAAAGGAATGGAAAATAGGTCCTCAGAGGAAAGGTGAAAGGAATTAAAATTGTTTAGCCTAGAGAAGAGGCCTTGGGGATTCAATTATTGTCACCAGACATACAAAGGGTCTGCAGGAAGATGATGCTAAGCAGTAGTTCATTCTCTCTATTTAAGGAAGTCAGAAAGAGAGGAAAGAGATTTAAATGAAAGCAGGAGAAATTCCTGTTGGATTTTAGGTAGAACTTCATGACTCTCAGGAGCATAGGCACCCAAAGGGTCAACTGTATGAAACTGTGGCATCTCCCAGCATGAGATTTGTCACAAAACCTTACTGGAGTATAAACTCATTGAGGACAGGGATCTTGTTCTTTCCCTTTCTGTACATGCACCATCTTAAAAACTACTTTACTCAGTGGTTAATAAACTTTATTGAATTTTAGAAGTGGAATAAATAGCCTCCTTCCTGAAAGATTTTGTGGCAGAATATTTGTGCAGCCATAACCCTTTGCATTTTAGGTTGACTGACTTTGGACATGGAGAGCTTCTCTTTGTTACATTTTCTAAAAAACATTTTTGTGGAATGATTATGAAATGTTTATGTATTTTTGATGTATCTTCATTGTTTAATTACTGAGATTTTGTGAAGGGACAGATCCTTAAGAATGGAGAATTTTCCAGTTTTAACATAAAAAAAGTGTGATGATTGGTTGGAAAATTGATGGATTTGGAGTTAAGTGAGGTACAGCATTAAAAGGCTAGGTAGATAGCCTAGAAAGACCTCCATGTTCACAGTAACACAATTGCCTAAAAGGTAAAGAGAATATTCAGATATCACTACATCTATTTTGTCTGTTTATACTTATATATGTATATAAGTATATATAAACTTATATATGCAATAGATAGAAAGCTGAATCTAATTCAAAAAGATCTGAGTTCAAATCCTGTCTCAGATACTTCCTCTCTATGTGACCCTAGACAAGTCATTACATACTGTCTACCTTGATTGCCTCAGCTGTAATATGGAAATTAAGAACAACTACCTCCCATGGTTGATGAGAGGATAGAGTAATACAATGCTTGCAAAGTATCTTGCAAAATTGAAAACACTCTGTAAATGCTATCATTGTTATCAATACTAATAATGAAAAGAAACAACAAAACCCAAATCTGCAGTTAAGTTTTGTGTCCCACATTCTCATGGGATTTTTGACCTCTTTCCTGAGTGTAGTCTTTCCCCCGAATGGTCTTATATGCTGATGAATGCGATATGTCATTAAGATGCTTGCCAACTTCTACCCTGGCATGAATCATGAGCCAGATGCTCCAGAGGCTTTGCATGATATGAAGACAGGTTAATAATTTTTGTATTTGCTGATGTTGCAGGCTTCCAAAAAACTACATCCTTTAACTGAGTCAGAATAACAAGTATCAGAAATCCACAGGAGATTTGCAAGAGGCTGCAATTAGCAAAGATCTGGACTTATTCATCAGCTTAGGTTGCATTTGAAAATGAACTCGGCAGGGCAAGTACTGTCTAGCAAACATTTTAAGTGTGAGGTGATAGATGGGAGATGGTGACATCTCATCCATTGAGGGAAAATGCTCTGACTTCAGTTCTTGCTATCCCTTTGCAAATAAATGTAAAAATAGTAGAATGTTTACTGTTTAAATGAAACTGGGACCCTAATCACTAAAGGGAAAAACCAGCATAGAATCACAAGCTTACTTGAAGATAGGGTAACTAGATGATCTAGAGCCTAATGTTGGATTTGATATGAGTTTGAATTCCACCTCAGACACTTATTGACTGTGTGACCCTTGGCAAATCATTTCACTTCTCTCTGCCTCAGTTTTCTTGTCTGTAAAAACGAGTGACAATAATAGCACCCATAGTACATTATATTGCAAGATATATGTAAAGGGCTTTGAAAAGCTTAAAGAACCATATAAATGATTGTTTTCATTATTATTATTATTATTATAAAAATCAAAGAGTCCTTTAGAGGTTTTCTACCTAGTTTAAACTATTTTTGCTGTTGTCAGTCATATCCAACACTTTCATGACCCCATTTGCGGTTTTCTTGACAAAGACGCAAGAGTAGTTTGCCATTTCCTTCAACAGCTCATTTTAAAAATGATAAAACTGAATTAAACTAAGTCAAAATTTAAGTGACTTACCCACTTCACATAGTTAGTATCTGAGGTTAGATTTCAATTCACAAAGATGATGAGTCTTATTGTCTCCAGGACTAGCACTATCCACTGTGCCACCCCCAAAGAATCATACAAGTAAGTATTTCTTATTATTGTTGTAATTATAGGCTACTTTTCTTTCTAGAAAATTTTGAGCTCACTTGATGTCCATCCTGGTACAATGGAAAGAGCACTGAATTTGGTATCGGAGGTATCTGTTTTCTGTGTAAACTTAAGACAAGTTGTTTAACCTCTCTGGGCCCTGGTCCCCTCATTTACAAAGTGAATGGGATGGATTTTTGCCTCTCACCTAAATTCCTTCTCATTCTAAATTCTATGGTCAAATTCTTCAATATGTAGTTCAGATTTAAAATGTAAAGGGAGTTTCTGGAAGAGAGGAAATCTTTCTGTAGGGCCAACCCTTCTTAAAATTATAAGTTGGTCAAATTTCTCTTTTTTAAAACATGATCTACCCAGCATGAATTTTCTTCTCCACTCAGTGATACCCACACCCCCTCCTCATTCATAAATACCCTTCTTCAAAACTCTCCACACTACCTTCTATCAAATCTTTCAGGAAAATAATCTAATAATTTCCTTTACCTTGAGGTTTAAATAGTTAATAACAACCCAAAGTATGACCAACCCTTGTCCCCTCCACCAAACTCTAGGGATTTGTTCAATTTTATCAAGAGATAAATAACCAAGGGAAGCTAAAGTCATAGATATAGTATTTCAGGGCTCAGCAGATGAAGGATCTATTTCTATGGAAAAGCAGATCTTCCTAATATCCCCAAAATTATAACACATAGAGCATCAGAAAGACTAAACCTACCAATAGTCTGTCCAAGATTCAGGGAGAATGGGAGAATTGACAAACAAGAAGCACTCACATTAGCAAAGAGGAATATGGAGAATTTTCTAGATGGGAAGAATAGCATGACTCAAAATATAACCATCTGTCAATAAATATTTGTTAAATACTGCTAGTTACCAGATACTACTAAGAATTAGGAATAAAAAGAAAAGCAAAAATGTATTTCTGTCTATCGAGGAGCCTCTACTTCATTGAGAAAAATAACATGCAAATAATTTATATAAATTCACTGTGTAGGGTCTAAATGGAATGTGATCTCAAATGGATAGAAGTAGAAGTAGGGAAGTCTTCTGCATAAGGTGAGAGTCATCTGAGTCTCATAGGAACTCAGGGAAGTTGTAAGAGGTGAAGAGGGAGGTCATTCACCATGCGTGAAGACCAGCAAATAGACTGCTATAACTAGATCTTAAGGTGTTTGGAGGAGAGAGCAAAGTGTACAAAAAAATTCTGGAAAGCTAGGAAGGAGATAGGTTTTGGAGGGCTTTAATTACAAAGGATTTAGTTAAGTTTGATCCTGGGGGAAAAGTGAGCAGACTGGTTTAACTAAAGAGAACCAAAGGGTTAGAGCTCAGAGTCCTTTAGAGGTTTTCTGTCTAGTTTAATCTGTTCTAACTCACCCATTTTACGGGTGAGGCAACTGAGATCTCAGGAGGCTTAGTGACTTGCCTCAGTAGTAACTGGGAAATCCAAGATCTGAATGCAGATCTTCAGATGTTAAATCCATCAGTCCTATCCCTAATGCCTTCCTGTCTGCAATGAAAGGAGATCATTTACTAAGCATGGAAGGATTAGGCTAACAATGTCAGGAGTCTCCACATTGATGAAACCATAAATCTTTTAAGATATAAAGTATATATTGAAAAAAAAATACTGAAGGTAAATTGAATGAGCAAAGCAGGATTCTTATCTTGGATAGGAGTTGGATTTAATAGACCTAAGAGGTGCCTTCCATCTCAAAAGTTCTATAAGAGGAATAAATAGCTGTCTGGGTAAAGTGGGACCAGATGGGAGATTGCAAAGTGTCTGCCTGGGGAGTTTGGGCTTTATATGTCTGGCACCAGAGAATCATTGTTTATAGATCCTTGAATTTATGTTTCATATGCCTGATACTAGCGAGTTTGTGTGTCCTTAAGCAAATAATAAGTGTGCAGTCAAGTGGTGCAAGATAGAATGCCAGCCCTGGAGTCAGGAGGGTCTCAGTTCAAATCTGAACTCAAAAACTTGACCCTTACTAGCTGTGTGACCTTGTGTATGTCATTTACCACTGATTGCCTCTCATCCAGAGCCATCTCTAGTCATCTCGATTCATATTTGGCCTTGGAACCCAGATGATTCTGGAGGAGAAAATGACTTATCACAGCACCCCCTCACTCAAATCTAATTTACTTGCTTGGCATGGCATTACCTCCCCCGATGTCTTGGTCTTCTTCAAGAATGAAAGACAAGGGGGCAGCTAGGTGGTGCAGTGGATAGAGTTCAAATCCAGCCTCAGACATTTAATAATCGCCTAGTTGTCTGACCTTGAGCAAGTCACTTTTAACCTCATTGCCTTAAATAAATAAAATTTAATAAAAAGAATGAAGGACAATCATCATCATCATCATCATCATCATCATCATCATCAACTGGGTCCCATTACAGCTGAAATAGTCACACTTAAAAGAATATACTCAGAAGTGATTATTAAGGGGGCAACTGTTGCCAGTCTTGTGAAATAGAACCATCATCACTAAGTCTTATATGAGCAAGTCTTTTGGCAGATTATAGCAAGAAATAAAACAAACAAACAAACAAATAAATAAGCAAATGAAAGGAAAAAAGAAGAGAAAAGAAAAAAAGGAGAAAAGACAGGAAGGCAGGAAGGCAGGAAGGCAGGAAGGCAGGAAGGCAGGAAGGCAGGAAGGAAGGAAGGAAGGAAGGAAGGAAGGAAGGAAGGAAGGAAGGAAGGGAGAGAGGGAGGGAGGAGGAAGGATTGTGAAATTTACCAGTCCAGAGGCTTAGGTTCTCCTTGTCTTTTTATATGTTTCTAACTAGAGTGGGAAAGTAGCACAGTGGAGAGAATGCTGGGTCTGAAATCAAGAAGACTCATCTTCCTGAGTTCAAATCTGGCCTTGATGGTCTATCTGGGTGATCCTGGGTAAGTCACTTAACTTTGCCTCAGTTTCTCATCCATAAAAGAAACTGGGGAAGGATGTTTCAAAGTACTCCAATAACTACAAAGAAAACCCTACAATGGGGTCACAAAGAGTCAAACATAAATGAAACAACTAAACAATAACAATCCAGAGTGGGGAAGAGGTAGATCCTTAGTCAGATGATTAGCTACAAGTGCTGCTTCCTCATAGCTCAATTCTCTGATTCCCTGTCTATGGTAACTGTGTCATATCCAAACCAATTCAATCCTATAAATATTTATTAAGTATCTTCTATGTGCAAGTGCTGTGGATAGTTTTATTCATTATATTTTTTTTAAAGACAGTCCTTACTCTCAATGTGCTTGCAATCTAAAGGGGGAAGACAATACCCAAAATGAAGCAGAAAAGTCAGGGGTGGGTGTGGGGAGTCAGGACAGAAGTAGGGGAGAGAGCTATCTGGTTTAGGAGTATCTTGTTCTAATATGTTCTACAGAGTCAACACCAGATAGAGCAGAAGATACAAAGTACTTTGAGCTGAAGGTCCAGCTTCTGCCCTCTGTAAAGTAAGCAATGGTAGAAGTTTGGTCCTCCAACTGGAAGGGAGAGGAAATTGAGGGAAGTGGTGTCAATCAAGGCTTGAACTAGTGGCATGGCAATTAGTTTAGAAGTCAGAGAAATCATTGCATTGCAATAAGGCTCATGATACACTTTTTTCCCTATGCCCCAGAGAGATGGTTAATGTATGCATTATTATTCCAAAGTTATAGGTAAGGAAACTGAGGCCTTGAGAAATTAAGTGACTTAGCCTTGGTGATGTGAGTTGTTTGAGACACAAATAGATCCCTGGTCTCCTGACTCCAATTACTGCCAAATGACTTTCCTGCCCCATTAGTAAAAACACTGATTTTGTGGCTCTATACACTACTCTTAAACCAACCTTTGCTTCCCGGGTGGGGGTCCCCTATTGAGACCTAGAATGAACTGACCAACTGAAGAATGGACATCGCTGGGAGTTCTTCATTTTATTACTATCCCATTCCAGCTCCCAGCTGGAGTTTTCTCTGGGGAGAAGAAGTTGCTGACATTGAATTACACCACTAAGGCTGATCCATGTCAAAAGGCAAGCAGGAAAAGTGGGTTGAGGAAGGGTAAGCTGTATTATATAGACATGAGAAATGTTGGTAATCAACAAGACTAAAGAGAGGCTATTGCAAGAGGGGATAGATGACAATTAAATGAGACATAGGCAAAATCTGATTTTATTTCCTCTAATTGCATGAGTATGGCAGGAACTTTATATGTGTACAAAGTGTCAGGATAGATTTGAGTTGGAGGTTTCAGGTAGGTTGTCTGTCCTTTACCCAATCACTCCAATCCTGTCACAGTGACTTGCACATAGTCAGTGCTCAATCAATGATTATTCAGTTGAACTGAATTAAGCAAGGTCTCAAGTCTATGTCTTTTGATTCCAAGACCATACAAACCCCATTGCCTTAGTAGGGCCAAGGGCCAGAATCTGGTCCTCACCACATAGATGTCTGCTCCCATGTGTCCCTCCCTCCCCTACTCAAAACCAGAACCAGCTGTGGGCTTCAGGAGGTAGTGATGAATGCTCTATAAAGGACTTCCATTTGTCCAACTAAACAAAACTCTTCCATTGTCTTCTCTCCATTGACTCCTTTAGGTCTTTCATTTCCTAAAATGCCTTCCCTTTATTTCCTAAGGGTAAAAATCCCATGTGCACAAAAATATTCTAGCAGCTCTTTTTGTAGAAGCAAAGAACTGGAAATTGAGGGGATGCCTGTCAATTAGGGAATGACTAAACAAATTATGGTATATGTCTGTGATGGAACACTATTGTTCTGTAAGAAATCATAAGAGATGGGATTTCAGAAAAATCTGGAAAGACTTGCATGAATTGATGTTGAATGAAATGAGCAGAACCTGAAGAACATTATAAACCTTAACAACAACATGAGGGGATGATCAACCATGATGGACTTGTTCATTTCAGTAGGACAATAATCAAAGATAATTTCAAATGACTTGCATTGGAAAATACTATCCATATCCTGAGAAGGAACTGTGGAGTTTAAATGAAGACCAAAGCTTATTATCTTCAACTTTTTAGAGCTGTTTATGTATTATGTCAATTTTTCTCTCTAATGTTATCTTTTTTTCCATTTGGATCTGAATCTTCTCAAACATTTTCAACATTGACCTATGTTTAGCATGCTTATAAGTATAGAGCTTATAGAAAACAAAAGTTTATTTTCTTCTTTTAGTCTGTGCTTTCACTAATAACAATAATTGCTGGCATTTACACTTTAAGGTTTACAAAGCATTTTACATGTTATTATATTCAAACTTCTCAACAACCCTTAGAAATAGGTGCTATTATTTTCCCAATTTTACAGTTAAGAAAACTGAAGTTGACAGATACAATGACTTGCCCAGGGTCACACAGCTAGTAAGTGTCAGAGGTCTCATTTGAACTCAGCTTCCTGATTCCAGGTTCAGTACCAACTGTCTCAATGTAAAATGAGGAGACTAGACTAGCTGACCTCTAACACACCTTCCAGTTCTAAAACTCCTGCAACATTCTTTCTGATTTTGAAGAAGGGCAGGTTCAGTCATTACTATGTTGGAGTTACTCTGTCTAGGATGGCACCATGGCTACAAGACCCTGGATGGACCTGTGTGCATAGCTGAGACAGGCTCAGTTATACAGTAGTTAGGTGGACTGATCTAGGGTGTTAGTAATGGATACAGGAATAAAGGAAAATGAGGGGGTTTTTTATTCCCCATGTTGAAAAGACCCTCCCCACTTCCCATGGGACTTTGAATTTCCTTTGTATAAATTTTTGAAACTACATAAAAATTTAAGGCAATAGGTGATACGCTTTGGAGTCAGGAAGACCTGAATTTGAAACTAGCCTCCAAAATTTAATAACCGTATGATCCTGTCATCTCTAAAATGGGGATAATTATACTGCCTATCTAGCAGGATAATTCTGAGGATAAAATGGTATAATATCTGTAAAAGTCTGCGTTAACCTTAAAGCACTATATATATGCTGGTTATTGCTATCATCATAATTATTAATCTATGTACTTATAAATTTTCTTTTCAATCTCTCCAGTAAAAAGTAAGTTCCCTGAAGGCAAGAGTAGCTTTTGTTTTTGTTTTTTCATTCCTATAACCCAGCAGATGGGAGTGTTTAATAAATGTTTTTTCCCATAGGTGGATGAATCAAATGAAAGATCACTAGCCCTACAGGAAAAGAACCTACATTTAAATGCCACCTCTGACACCAGCTGTGTGATCAAGAGCAAATTATTAACTTCCCAGAGCTTCAATTTACTTATCCACAAAATGAGAGGGTTGGGGGTAGATGGCGTCTAAGGTCCCTTACAATTCTAAATCAAGAATCCTATGATAGTATGAATGTAATTGAATATAGTGGAAAGTCAGAATTTGAGTCCTGCTTTAGTCTCAAGGACATGCTCACCAGTTACAGAAAGTCTCTCTCTCTCTCTCTCTCTCTCTCTCTCTCTCTCTCTCTCTCTGTCTCTGTCTCTGTCTCTCTATCTCTCTGTCTCTGTCTCTTTCTGTGTGTCTCTGTCTCTGTCTGTCTGTCTCTCTCTCTCTCTGCCTCTTTGTTTCTCTGTCTCTCTCCATTTCTCTGCCTGTCTCTCTTTCTCCTCCTGACCCCATCCCCACATCTCCACCCCTGCATAAGGGTAGCGCTCATCCAACCTTGGCCACGCTCAGCCATTGCAAATAGACCCCAATCAGCAGAGAGGATGAATTCTATAAAGCATCTGTGCCGTTATCTCCTTCCCTATCTCTCTCTGTATATATAATTGTAATAAACACACACACACACACACACACACACACACACACACACACACACACACAAGGTTAGAAAAATAGCCTGCGAGTGATTGACATACCAATAATTCTCAATCCAGTCCATAATGCTCATGGAACAAGCTCCTGGGAAAATAACATTTTTGCTCCCTAATACATTTGGTGAAATGCACAGTTTGTTTTTAATTAGCCTCATATTCAGCTCTTTAGTCATGCTATGTCGATCAAGCTCGGGAAAGAAAGAAACCTGCTCTCTCCACAACCTCCATTGTTGCCTTAAACTTTCATCTCTTCCTTCTTGGCTTCCTCCTCAGCATTCCTTGCTGGCAGGTTTGACAGGATCAGGGCGTGTCCTTGCCTGTCCTGTACCTCATCTTCCCAGCATCACCCCCAGAAGAGCCCCTGTCTAGGCCCTAGGGCCCTGGAGGCTTCTGTGACAGACAGAGTGAGGAGGGGCTGGCTCAGGTTGTCATCCGGGCTCACTTCATGCAGACCTCCGACAGAAAGGGTGCCTTCATCCTCTCTGGCGTCCCCCAGACAAGAAGGGAGGTGCTTGGGGGATGTGAATAACTTTTTCCTCAGAAGGCTCCAACTATCTTATAGACTCATTAGTGTTCTTCAAAACACACCTCATCCATGAGACCTTTCCTGATTCAGCTCAATTATCTTTCCCACTTGAAAATATTTAACTTCAAGCAATCCATCAACTTTGGTTTACTGTATATTTACTTGCTTTTGGATGAGTACCCTCATCCCAGTAGATTGTAAGTTCCCTGAGGGCAAGTACTGTTTCCTCTTCGTCTTTCTATCTTCACTACCTAGCACAGGACTTTATACATTGTAGGTGCTCAATAAGTGTTGAATTGAGCTGCTTCACATTGGTAGAAAAATGGGCCTCACTTGCTGACTGGAAACATCTCCTGCAATTGTGTTAAGAAACCTCAACTATAAGGGGAAATTATTTATTAATGGGGAAAGAATTACAGAAACAGCGTTTGGCCCATCTCCCAAGGTCCTTCTGAGAGAAAAGAGAGAGAGGGAGGGGGGGAGAGGTTGAAATAGAGAATTGAAAACAAATGCTCTGAAGGTGGGTTGGGATTTTGGAGGGGCAGGGAAGGGAGTAGATGGATAACCCCCTGGGAATCAATATTTACTTTTTCATCTCTTTTCCGGAAACAAATTTCATGCTTCATTTTCTAGTGAACTCTATTAATTCAATTGAGAGAACACATAATCGTCCCATAAACTAATAGGTTTCATTTCCACCTCCTGGATTCCTTCAGGTTCCCAAACCAAAGGAGAGCTTATAAGTGTCATCTGACCTCATATAGGGCTGGTTTTTGGGAGAGGTAAAGTAAGCCTCTATTCCTGTGGTGTCATTTAAAGGGCAAAGGAAAGCCCACCCCAACCCACTCCTCAACTCAAAATATTCCTGCCTTCTTGTATGAAATTTCTAGCATTAAAGAACCATTTCTTTGAGTTAAAGCATCCGGTCTCCAACCAAGTCCCTGAAGTAGCAAGCATATTAAGCCATTATCAGTCCTTAATAACTTAGAGGGAATTCAAGGATCAGATTCATAGACTCCCAGGGTCAGAAGGGACCTTGGCAGTCATGGAGTGTATGTGAATCTACTCTTCAGTTTCCCTAAGAGGTAAAATCATACAAGACTTGACTACCTCCTCATGTAGAAATTCTCCCTTAGATGAAAGCAAATTTCCTTTATTGGTAATTTCTTTTATTGGTCCTTCAGTAAGATTTGGGGAGAGGAGAGGATTTCAGAAACTAAATGGAAGTATGGAGGTCCCAGTTTGAGGAAAACAAGCCTTGGTGGGGACCCACCTTAAGCAGGTAGAAAACAATATGAGAATACTGAACTCATGTTGGGCTTCTTCCTAGAACATCTTTCCCACTGATCTCTAACAATATGTATATACCTCTTGCTTCCAAATGCATCTTAGAACTCAGTTTACTAATTCAATTTACTGAACACTTAGATGCAAAATACTGTGATTTAGGGGAGATATAAAGATAAACAAACATTGACCCTGTCTGCAAGAAACTTAGAGTAGATGGAACAAGATTGGGACACGTAATTACAAGATATAATGTGAAAAGTGCCATAAGAGCAATTTGGATGATAGCTTACCCTCCAATGAGCTTTCAGGGATAAAATGATTTTGTAAGGTAGGTATTAAGTGTATTATTATGCATATTTTACAGATGAGAAACCCAAGGCTCTGAAAAGCAAAATGACTTGCCCAAGGTCTCATAGCCAATATGTAGCAGAAAATGTGAAATAGAAACTCCTGAAGGTTAGTGGCTTGCACATAATACATGCTCAAAAAATATTTGTTCCACTGAATTGAAGCAAGCTAGAACTCCAACCCACGTCTTCTGATTCCAAGGCTGTACCATTCTGCCCCTCATTCAAAAGGTAGTAAATTTCCTGCGTATTTAAAGTGCTCTGGGAGTTCAAAGGAAAAAAAATACCACCTCCACCTGGTGGAATCAGGGGAAGCTTCATGGAGGAAGTACTGTGTGAGCTGGATGCAAAAAGTAAGATTTCAATAGAAGAGATGAGAGACCATCAATGGAAGAAGGGCACAATATTTAGTATAGTTTAGCTGGTACATTAGATAGGGAAGAGATGAACGACAAAACTGGTGGCAAATTTTTGAGGATCTTAAGGACCAGGCTAGAATTAATTCAGAGAAAGGAAATGACTTGATCACTCTTTTACTTTAGAACAACTGGTCTAGTATTGTGTGTAGGGTTGATGGAAAGGAACTGAGATCATAGGCAGAAAGACTAGTTTAG
The DNA here is from genome assembly GCF_037893015.1 of Macrotis lagotis. Classification (NCBI taxonomy): domain Eukaryota; kingdom Metazoa; phylum Chordata; class Mammalia; order Peramelemorphia; family Peramelidae; genus Macrotis; species Macrotis lagotis. Next base: position 130,286,409 of record NC_133665.1, read on the forward strand.
TTAGGAGAGCATCAGAATGGAAAGTGATAACTAGAATCTAAGCTAAATTGGTGGTAGTGAGACTTGTTCTCAGTCCTTCATTCTCAAAGAGGAGCATGACACCAGAAAGGTGATGCCATGACTGGCAAATGAATTAAATTTAAGTGAGTGATAATAGAAAGGAAGGAATGTTCATGAGAGTCATTGTAAAAGTAGAATCCATGCCCTTTGGCAATTGCTTGAATACAGGAAGTACAATGAAAACTAACTTCTCTGGTATCTAGATACAAAGCCAGGAGGAAGCATAGGAGACCAGTGGTCTTAATAATGCCCTCAGACAATCTTTGTAAAACAAATTCAGTTAAGGGAAACCTGGGGGATGCCATAGATAGACTGGAGACCTTAGGACATGACACTGGGGGCTCTACTTCTGTCTCTGGACCATAATGCTACTCCTTGGTTGCCTCAACCATTCCTAGTGACTTCTTCTGTCAATGGTGAGATCTTCTTGGAGCCTCCATTTTTGGGCAAGGGTCAATAACCATTCCTGAACAGAGCTCTGGATTTAGCCACCATATATACTTTTTTAGCTCTTCTTTTATGTATTATCTTCTCCATTAGTTTATAAGCTACTTGACAGCAAACACTATCTTTCCCTCGCATTTGTGTTTCCAAAGCTTAGCAAAGAGGGCTTAATAAATGGTTGGTGTGGTGGTGTTAGTGGTTATTCTGAAGGAAAAAGCAGGATGGGACAAAGCTAGAAAGAGGTGCTGACCTGGGAAAGCAAATACCAGTAAACTTCTCTCTTAGTGAATTTTCTTCCTAATCAGGTATAGTACTACAAATGCATCTTCAGCACTTTCTAAATTTTGGCAACCTGGGACAAAGTTTTAGTTGTCATTATGACTTTGATGGGGTGTGAGAGAGGAACCAAAGATAATATACATTAGAGTCAAGTGATCAGGAAGATAATGACTAGCTTCATTTTCATGCATTCTTTTATTCTTTTTCCTTTAGCATTTTTATATTCCATCAAAATTCCATGACTTCATAGTATTATATAGCTAGAAATGCATTTTCTCCAATGGAAAGTAATTAACTGGTTGGTGACCTTTAAGAAGTTCTTGTGAACTTCATAAACCTTTTTAATGAGAGGTGGTGTTCATTTAGGGGATGGGAGAGTCATTCTAAATTGAGTTACAAAAGACAAAAAGGGTGACTGGTTTGTATTTATCATCCATCCTGAACCAAAGAGCATAGATTTTTTTCTTCAGTAAATTTCTTAGGAAAAATTGCTTCTTCTACTTTTGTTGAATAATCCAGTGTCTACAAATGGGCTATAGGTGAATATACTTCACAGGGTGGTGGAAAGAGCTGGCTGTCAGGAGACCTGGGCTCTATTCCAATTAAACCATTAAAATGGTTCAACCATTAAAATGACCAATCTGACCTTGGACTAGGCAATTCACAGTCTGTAACTGGAAAATAAAGGGTTAGGACAAATAATCGCTTAGGTCCTTTCCAGCTCTGCAATGTCACAATTTGTTAATTTTGTTATTAGTTTCTTCTACCTTTGTAAATACACATGAACTACAAAACCTGAGGGCAGGAAATTTGTTTTGTTTTTCCTTCTATCCACAACATGATTTTTCATGTAGTAGTCAATACATTTTTATCAAATTGAGTACATTTGGTCTTTCCACATTAGACTGTGAGCTCCTTGAGAGCTTGGGAATTTTCACCCAAGTCTACCTCAGCGCTTAGCCCAAATCTGGACATAGAGTCAATGTTCGTTCAATGGTCTCTGCTTCACCCAGCCAACTTTTCCTTGACAGTCACTGTCTTGCCACCATTGATGACCACTTGAGGTTGGCCACAGATGAGTCAAACTAGACCAAATTCAGACATCCCTTTGATTTCATTCTGTTTCTGAATCAGGTTCAAAGGTTAAAGTTGTTTGCCAACAGCCAGGAGTATTGCAATGGGATATGTGGGAGGTCTAGCCAAAACAGCCCCCTGAATTACACTGGGAGCATTGAGGACTTTGGGTATGGAAATCTGGATCCAGCACCTTGTAACCCAATATGGTTTTCTATTTGCATTTTGCAAAACCTAATGTAGCCCATTAATTCCAGTACCAGGTAGAGGCGGGCATCCACTGACATCATCGGAAATTAGGAGCTCTAGGGCTGTTTGCAGCTCTGGGTCGGAGTACTGACTGCCATCCAATTGGAGAAACACAAACAACTTCAGACATAGCCAAGGGGATGGAAGCCAAAGGCAGGCTGGACTTCAAACATCCTTTATTTTTCCATAAATGGAGTAAAAAATTGGTTTCTTGTGTTGTTCCACACTTTCCAACTTGTAATTTCACCATCTATGAGATCACCCTTGCTGTCAGACCCTGATGGGGAGGAGGAGAGGGAGGCCCTAAGATGGAGAGACAGCTCTACAGGGAGGCTACACAATCACCTTGTGGAGAGGTGGCAGAGAGATGCCTTGGCATTCATATGACTGATTAAGTATAGACTATGTGCTGGGAACTGTGGTTAGCACTGGAATTACAAAGATTAAAATTCTCAATTCTACGTATTTTGGCCTTTAAAAAGGATATATTCCATGGGATGAGGAGGCACACAGAACACAAGGAAAATTGAAGAAGAGGAGAACAGTAACAACTAGAGGATCAGAGAAGGGTTTATGAATGGGGGTAGCACAAGAGCTGAAGGTAAACAAGGACTCTGAGAGGCAGGAATGCTGTCTAGGAAGAGGTGCCCCTTGGGTATTTGAATGAAGGTGGGAAATGAAGCATCAATATAGAGTTTGAGAAGGAGAGAGGTGTGACTGAAGACTGGAAAGATAGGTGGGAGACATACTGTGGAGGATCTTAAAAACCAGGCTGAGAAGTTTGTGGTGCATCCTAGAGGCAAAAAGAAATCACGCTGATAGTTGTTTTGTTTGATAGACCAGGGCAGTTAACTGGTATAGTTGAATAGCTTCTTGTCAGGAGATCCCTCAATGATAACTAACCCAATCTATACCTTACAAAGCTACCCTTACAATACACCCAATAGGTGGTCATTCATCCTTTGTCTGAAGATCTCAGGAGAGGAAGAACCCATCATTTCCTCAGATAGCCCGACCAACTTTGTATAATACCATGACAGGTTAGGTGGCACCATGTTTGGACTTAAGTGTTTAGAAGATCTGAGATATATGACCCTGGTCAAGTCACTTAAACTGCCTATTTGAGTTTTCCCATTTCTAAAATGGCAGTTAAAAATAGTTACTCTCATGGTTGTTGTAATTATAAAGTGAGAGGATATTTATAAAGAGCTTTGCAAATCTTGATGTACTCTTTAGATGGCAATTATTATTAACTCTTTTGATTCTGATTGTTAGGAAATTTCTTTTCATGAAGTCAAAATTTGCCTCTTAGCTTCAACCCAGTGCTCCTATCTGCCCTTGGAGACAAAAAGACCAAGTGTATTCCCTCTTTCACATGACAACTCTTTAAATATTTATCAACAGCTATAGGTTTTCTCTTTCCTGGGCAAAATGCTCCATCTTCATAGAGCACCCACTTGAGGTCTTAGTCCATTCTAAAGGCTCTCCAGTTGGGAAATGCCTATTCAAATGTTTGGTGTCTAACCAAAGTAATATACAATGATTTCATCACCTCCTCATTCAAGTTTGCCCTAGCTTTCTTGTTTTTTTTGTATGCTTATTTTATTTTTATTTATTTAAGGCAATGGAGTTTTTAAGTGACTTCCCCAGGGTCACACAGCTAGGCAATTATTAAGTATTTGAGGCTTGATTCAAACTCAGGTCCTCCTGACTCCAGGGTCTGTGCTCTATCCACTGCACCGCCGAGTTTCCCCCTTCTCTGGCTTTCTTGGCTGGCAAATCACACTACTCATTAAAAATCTTCAGTAGTTAGAGGACCAAAGACAGCTCAGAGGCACACTTAAGTATTTGAAGACAACTCTAGAGTTGTCCTTTGATGTCACACAAGTAGTAAGTGACTGAGCCAGGATTTGAACTAGCTCAAATCATTTACAAGAGCTAATTGTTAAATTTTTAGTGTTAACATTTCCATCTAGAAAAAAATCAGTCAATGCTAAAAATCAGGGCTTGGTTCGTTGTTCTGTTGATCATTTAAACTCAAGAAAGGTAATATACACATTTCTAAATTTGTTCATAATTCTGTATGCATTTTTTTCTCCAGAGAGCTGATTGTTAAACATTTACTAAGATCACTTTGATTTGCACCAGCTCCTTTGACTCCAAACCCCTCATTCTTTTCACTGTGATAGAATGATCAGGTGACCAGCTGGAAAACAACCTTTTCCCTCTTGGGCTAAAAAGTTCTATTAGACTCCTGCATAGGAGATGATGGTCACAGGAAGGTTTTTTGAGTGGTGAGATGATGAAATCAGGCCTGTGCCTTAGGAAGATTACTCTGGCATTAGTCTGGAGAATTGGAGGCTAGTCATGCTTCTGGGCTTCTCATGTATGAGGCAAAATAGACAGTTTAAATAAACCTATGGTTTGAGCGGTTTTCAGGACTCCTGGGGCTCAGGAAATAAAATTTCATAAAGCTTTGGTAAGTCTGAGAAGGTAGGGATTTTTCCTTTGGATATGGGAAAGATCCTGTGCCATCATCTCCTATGCAGGAGTCCAATAGAACATCATAGACCAAGAGAGAGAAGGCTATTTTCCAACTGGTCATCTGATCATGCTCTCAAACTCTGGTTACCTTATATTTTGAAAGGAAGTAAAAAAATCCCCAAAGTTCCTAAAATTTGCAAAAATAATGTCCCAAACCTTACTCTGGGTCCTTCTTGTTTACATTTCCTGTTTCTTTAACATCCCTTCTTCTCTCTCGTCCTGGAGCAGGGAGAGAGAGACTACAAATATCTCCCAAGGCAAATATTACAAAAGGGACAGATATAGCAAGAAGATCAAGATGGAGGGCGAGGAGGTCACACAAGATAACGCCCCCCAAAGTAACAGAATTAAAATCTGTGCTTAGGATGCCTATATATAAATGTATAATATAAATGTATAATAATATCTGGCATTTATACAGTCCTTGGGGACTTTCAAAACATAAATACTATATCATTTATTAACTACTCCATGAGGCAAATGTTCATTTTCTTCCCAATGTTAGAATTGAGAACTAAGGCTGAAAGATGACTTGTCCAGGATCACAAGCTAATGAGTCTGAGAAACAGGATTTTAATTCAGTTTTATTTGACTCCAAGTCCAGCACTCTGTCTGCTGTGCCACCTCAATAATGATAAACAACCTGAACTAGAATTTGTAATGCAAGGAGGTGAATGCAAGCTGAGATCTGAAATGTATTTCATGATAGAAATATGGTTATGAGAGAGGGTATTTTGCCCAGAATGTAGATATTAAATTAAAGATATAAAATAATATCAATATGTATCAGGAAGACAGACATATTCAATGTGAGGAAATACATGAAAAGAAAGGAGAAGTATGGTAGTGAGCATTTGGGGGAGGATGAACAGAGGAAGAAACAAATGATTTTGTGACAGGTTTGCATGATATATCACACAATCATAAAAAGAAGTAAGAAGATAGACGTTCAACAAAGCAGTGATGGAGAGCTTCAACTATCTAGTCATCTGCAGAAACTCTCTGAAGAAGGAAGCAGAAGCAGAAGCAGAAGCAGAAGCAGAAGCAGAAGCAGAAGAAGAAGAAGAAGAAGAAGAAGAAGAAGAAGAGAAGAAGAAGAAGAAGAAGAAAGAAGAGGGAGAAAGAAGGAGAACAGATTAATTTTTTTTGCTTTAATCACAATTTCATTCTTTAAAAGATTAAGAAAGTGATGAAGGCAAATGCTATTTTTGGACCTGATCCTAACCAAAAGGAGAAAGCAACACATAACACGTGCCTTGAACTTAACAAACACTTAACAAATGTGGTTTAAATTTATATTTGAACTGGTTGCCAAATCCAAATGATGAAAACCTTGGAAAAAACTGCCTATGCTTTCTTAGACTCCATGATTACTGAATAGGAGAGATGCATTCATTCCATCCAATTCAACAAACATTTATTAGTTGCCTACTGTTTGCCAAAGCACTGCTCTAGGGTAGACAATATGGGTACAAAAACCAAAAATGAGACAGACTGACATATTCTCCTGGGGAGCTTGTATTGTACTGGGGAATGGCTAGAAAAAAGCAGCTGGAATAGGCTATGAATTATAATGGACTACATTATAATTGAACTACAAGCTCAATTTGAACTAACAGTAGGACATGGTGGTCAAAAACGAAAGTGTGATAGGATAGCACGCTGCCCAGGAATATGGAGATGAGAGTCCCACCATAATCTCCTCTGGATATGAAGAGGTGTCACATTAAAGTTTGGATGCTTCATTTCAGTAAAAATATTGAGAATCTGGACAAATTCAGAAGACAATAAATGGAGGACATTGCTTTTTTATCATATGGGAATTGCTCTTCCTATATAACCAAGCTACTTCATTTTCTGGTCCTATCTTTCTCTTGGATGACATTCCTTACCCTAATAGATTGAAGTTTATTTGTGGCTAGCATACACTTCAATGTTGCTCTTTGAGTGACCCACAGTTTTAAATCTTCAGAGGCTGTGGTATTATGGAATGCCCAGTCATATAGCCTCACCACAAGTATATTATGATAAACAGATGGGTCTTTGTTTGGGGGGGGGTAAAATTGGGGGTTATTAAAAGAATTTTTAATTTTCCTGAGATTGCTTTCTTCTGATTCAAGTCAGACCAAGTCCTTTATCTCAGTATCTATTCAAGGTATTGGTTGGATCATCTCCATAAGCTGCTCTTCCAAAAGTGTTTCCCATGCAGAATAATAAGCATTCTTTAGAAGATCAGGCTGGCATTAAAAGAGGCAGAGGAAGTAGAGACCAAATTGCTAACATTCATTGAATGAAGGAGAAAGAAAGAGAATTCCTGAGAAATATTACTTCATCTTCATTGACTATACTAAAATCTTTGACTATTTGGATCACAACAAAATATTCCAAGTCCTTAAAGAGAAGAGAGAGTATCAGATTGTTTTACTTTACTCCTAAGGAACCCTTATAAGGACCAAGAAACAACAGGATCAAACATGGAAAAATGATTGATTTAAGACTGGAAAAGGTGTATAAGAAGGCTGTATAGTGTCACCTTATTTCTTTAGCTTATATGCATGAACACATGGAAAACATCAGTCTGCTGGGACAGCTAGGTGGCACAGTGGATAGAGCACCGGCCCTGGAGTCAGGAGGACCTGAGTTCAAATCCAGTCTCAGACACTTAATATAATTACCTAGCTGTGTGGCCTTGGGCAAACCACTTAACCCCATTGCCTAGCAAAAACAGAAACAAAAAAACAAACAACCCCCCCCAAAATAAATGTCGGTCTGGATGAATCAAAAGTTAAAATTAAGTTTGCTGAAAGAAATATCAATAATCTCAGATATTCAGGTGATGACACTGATGGAAGAAAGTGAAGGAGAATAAGTATTTTAACGAAGGTGAAAGAGGAGAATATAAAAAACTAGTTTGAAGCTTAACATAAGCACTAAGATACTGTCAACTGGTTGCATCACTTCCTGGCAAATAGAAGCAGTATCAGATATTATAATCTCATATTAAAAATACCATTGCAGATGGTGGCTACAGCTAGGAAATTAAATGACAATTGCTCCTTGGAAGAAAAGCTATGGCAAATCTGGACAGCATACTAAAACATAGAGGCATCTCCTTGGCAAAAAAGTAATGATAACTAGGTGGCACAGTGAATAGAATGTCGGATCTGGAGTCAGAAAGATTCATCTTCCTGAGTTCAAATTCATTTTCAGAAATTTCTTAGCTGTGTGACCTTAGGCAAGTCACTTAATTCTGTTTGCTTCAGTTCTTCATTTGTAAAATGAACCAGAGAAGGAAATGACAAATCACCCAGTATCTTTGTCATTAAAACTCCAAATGAGGTCACAACAATTTGGATATTACTAAAAATTACTTAACAACAACAAAAATGGTTTTTGCAGTAGAGATATATGACTGTGAGAGTAGGACAATACAGAAAACTGAGAGTTGTAGAATCTAGGCTTTCAAATAGTGATTCTGGAGAAGACTTTTGAGGGTCCTTTGGACAGCAAGGAGATCAAATCAGTCGACACTTAAAGAAATTAGCTCATTAAAGCTGAAGCTTTAATACATTGACTACATAATGAGAAGACAGGACTCATTGCAAAATACTGAAGGCAAAAGGAAAGGGGGGAGTGGAGGATGAGAAGAAAAGATAATGTCATGTAAGTAAAAAACCATGAGCTTGTACAGACTTTGGAAGTCTGGAGTGCTAAGGTCCATGAGTCACTAAGAGTCATATATAACTGGAATGCTAATGTCCATGAGTCACTAAGAGTTATATATAACTGAACCACTGAACAGTAACAGTCACTTGAATTTTTCTATGTGGATAGTAAAATCAAATTCTTTGGAATGATTACAAATCTCATCGAGGAGCCTCTGTAGTGTTCCAGGGTTTAATGTAATCAATACGTCAACCTCAAAGAACATCTATAGGGAATTTTTCTTTAATTTGGACTCCACCATGGTGATGCTTCATGGCAGTGGGAAATTCTTTGGTTAGCATTCATCTCTCCATTTTTTGTCTCACTGGATATTAATAATTAGAGGGTAGTGAATATTCAGTGAAGGGAAGAGATCAGAGATGAAGTTGGAGAGAATACTGGACATGAAAGAATGTCTTATGAAAAGGAACATCAAAAACCTGCATCACTCAATTAAGAATATATGGACATGGGGGTGGCTAGGTGGCGTAGTGGATAAAGCATCAGCCCTGGAGTCAGGAGTACCTGGGTTCCAATCCGGTCTCAGACATTTAATAAGTACCTAGCTGTGTGGCCTTGGGCAAGCCACTTAACCCCATTTGCCTTGCAAAAAAACCTAAAAAAAAAAAGAATATATGGACATGAATAAGGTGGTCTAAAGTGGCAAGTTGTAAAAGACTTGGAACAGTTAAACAAGGATTTTATATTTGATATTGGAAGTGATAGGGAAGCCCCTGGAGGTTATTGAATGGGGAGGGGAGGATAAGGGCAGTAAAATGGTTAGACTTGTGCATTATGGAGATTAAGTTGACAACTCATTGGAGGATGAACTGGAGTTGGCAAAGATTTGAGGAAAGGAAATTATTGCAATAGACCAGGAATAAGCACCTAAACTAGGACAGTGGCAATATCAGCAAAGAAAGGTCATATATGAAAGTTGTTAGGAAAATGAAATCAGTAGGCCTTAGTCTGGGATGGGATAAGACAGGTTAGAGAAAGTGAGGAACAGATGACACCTAGTTTGTGAGCCTACTTGACTCAGGAGAAAAGACAGATGTATCCTCAATCACAATAAGAAAGTTTTAGAGGGGTGAAGATATTGGGGGAAGGATTATGAGTTTAGTTTTGGCAGTGATTAGTTTCAAAGGTTTACAAATTCATCCAAATAGGCAGTTAGTTAGATAGATAAATAAATGAATGAATGAATGAATGAATGAATGAATGAATGAATACACAAACAAACAAATAAATAAATAAAAGATAAAATAAATTACATGATCAGGGGACAGCTAGGTAGCACAGTGGATAAAGCATCGATCCTGGATCAGGAGGATCTGAGTTCAAATCCTGCCTCAGACACTTAATAATTACCTAGCTGTGTGAGTTTTGGCAGGTCACTTAACCCCATTGCCTTAAACCAAAATAAATAAATAAATAAATAGATAGATAGATAGATAGATAGATAGATAAGCAAATAAACAAATGGGCAGTTAGAGATGTGAGTTGGGAGATTAGGAGAAAAATTAGGACTGATCTGAGAATAACCATCATAGAGATGAATAATAAGCCCAGAGACTTTCCATAACTTTCTTATCTTCCTTTCTCAGTGCCTAGCACAGCAACTGATACATAGTAGGTCCTCAATTGTTGTTTGTCTTTTGTTCTTGAAGAAGACCATGACATCAGGGAGGTGATGCCATGACATAAACGTGAACTGAATTTGAGTGAGAGGGACTGTGCTAAATCATCAGCCTCACGCTTCCAGAATCATCTGGGTCCAGTGGTCAGGTATGGATTAGGACGACTGAAGATAACCCTGAATGGGAGGCAATCAGGGTTGAATGCTTTATCCAAGGTCACATATCTAATAAATGTCTGAGATCTAATAAGTGTCTGAGATCAGATTTGAACTCAGCTTCTCCTGACTTCAGGGCTAGTGCTTTATCTACTGTACCTCCTAGCTATCCTATATAATGCCCTCAATAAATGTTTATGGATCAAGTGATACCTTGAGAATCAGTCCATTGATAGATACAAATTAGTTGCTTCTGGCACAGATCTCCTCATTATATACATGATCTAGTCCAGCTGCTTCTCCCATTTTTATTTTATCAATTCATTGGGTACTATGCTATGATCTTGAGTAATGAATTCTGCTTCAGGTACCACATTTTAGAGAAGGTTTTTAACAAATTGGAGTTAGTCCAAAGAGGAAACACAAGGATGGTGACATAACTAAGAATCATGCCATTAAAACATTAGGAGAAAGAACAGGGAAAGTCTGGACTGGATAATAGAAATCTTAGGGGGAGACAAGATAGCTATCTCCAGTAATGTAAAGGGCTGTCATGTGTAATGGGTTGAATTCACTCTTCTTAGCCTCAGATGACAGGAGGGAAGTTGAAGACTCAAATTTCAGCTTGATGTGCGAAAAAAACAACTAATAAGGGCCATGCACAAGTGGCATGGGATGCGGTGGGGACTGATACGTGAATTCCTCATTGCTGAAGAACTACTAGCTGAACAAAAAATAACTAGCATTTATTTAGCACTTTGTAAATATCATTTCAGGTGACCCACACGGCAACCCTGGGAGATAGATACTATTATTATTATTATTACCATTTTATAGATGAAGAAACAGATAAAGTGACTTGCCCAGGGTCACCTAGCTAGTAAGTGACTGAATCTGGGTTTGAACTCAGGTCTTCCTGACTCCAGGTCCAGCACTTTATCTGTTGTATTGCCTAGCTATCTCTAACAGAAACTGGAATTACCATTTATTGGAAAAATTGTAGAAGAGATTCTTGTCCGCATAGAAGTTGGACCAGGTGCCTTCTGAGATCCATTCCAACTCAAAATTTGTGATTTTGTCCCAATGCTTTTCATATACTCAATTACTATTGTTGATTATATCACATTCTGTTATTAAATGGCAGGCATTCAAGTTTTAAGAGCCTTCCATGGGCCTGGATCTGATCCCAGGAATGGGTAAAATTCATTCCTATACTCTGGCAACTAACAGGAAAAGGGTTGAGAAATGTGTAGAAATCAAGTCCATAATCAACGACGATAGCAAAGAATGCCAGTAAAGAGGTAGTTCTCAGGAATGGAAGCTAAATCCAAGGGTAGAACAGAAGAGTCAAAGATGCAAGTAAAATAACATTGTACTGTAGTAAAAGGAGCACTGGATTTGAAGTCAGAAGTCCTGGGTCTGAGTTCTGGTTCTCCTATGTGAACTTGAGCAAGTCACTTGATCTCTCTCAAGTCCCCTGTTTCCTCTCTTCACTCCTATAGAATTGGATTAAATGATTCCCAGCATCTATTCTAGTTCTCTAAATCTATTTTCCTGTGTAGAACCAAAATAAGCCAAAAACCAGGCACCAAGATTATACACAGGAGGATCATGTGGTTCAAGAGAATAGAGCACTACCAAATGAACCCACTTCCTAAGTTGATTCCCATTTCTTAGTCACAGAAATGATCAAGAAACCAAAAATGTGTTGATTGCCAAACAGGAGAATAGCTGTAGTTATCAATACTTAGATTCTTTTTAAAATTTTCATTATTAATTATTAAAAATTATTAAGAATTTTCCCTCCCCTCCCCCCTCACAGTAAAGGAAAACTGATGGGTTAGCTTGTTGGTTGGTTATTGAGCTTCGTTCTTGAAGAATATCAAAATAACATCACTCTGTTGAGATCATGGTGCAATGTGTCTTGTTGGGAACTGACACAGGTCAGGCACAAATAATCTATAGGAACATTTGGAGGGGAGATGACTCTAAATTTGCACATCTCAAATTTCTTTTGAGCTACTTTAATTCTATTTTGCTTATAGAGCACAGTAGTTATCACATAACAAGCACTATAGACCAAAAACCATATCTCTCAGATAGAAAATCATCTCACAGGTGAAGGATCGTCTATTAAGGAGGACTTTGATAAGAATCTTGCCAGCAATGACTATGCGATTTTGTCACAGGACAACCTATTTCACTTTCCCTTACAGAGATGGACAATGGAGCTATCCTTGAACTCCTGAGAGATAATCTTCTCTTGCCAAAAAACCTAGAAATTTTTCACCAGCTTTTGTATGAATAGTGGCCCCCTACTTTGTAAATCTTCAGCTGGAATAGAATTATCATGAGGTGTTTTGCCATACAACAGGAGTCAACCTTTTCTTCATCTAAAATCTAAATGGGGGTGGCTAGGTGGTGCAGTGGATAGAGCACCAGCCTTGGAGCAGGAGTACCTGGGTTAAAATCCGACCTCACTTAATAATTACCTAGCTATGTGGCCTTGGGCAAGCCACTTAACCCCATTACCTTGAAAAATCTAAAAAATAAAAATAAATAAATAAATCTAAATGATTAAGGATGATTCCAGAGGATTGGTAAAGAACAATAATGGCCACTTCATGGTAGAGAGATGATGGATTAGTGTTATACAGAATAAGAAATGCATTTTCAACCAATGTGAGAAAGTTTTGTTATAATGTTCTTATGTGAGTATTCTTTCTCCTTCCCCTTTCTCCCTCCTTTTTCTTTCATTTCTTCTTCATGGTTGATATCTTAGATCAGGGGTGGGCAACCTTTTTGGCGCCAAGGATCATTTGGATATTTGTAACATCATTTGTCTTCTATATTTGGTCAAATATTTAATTAATTCTTCCCTAAAAACCTCCTAGATTTATTGAATTTCAAGTTCCACTTGTGGCTGCTGTGACAGTACAGACCAAATGATTTCACCACAGACCAGACCATTCCCCTCCTTTAGTTTAGATGATCAGAGTTCTTAAGTCTTTCAAAACTGATTGTTTTCATAACATTGATGTTATAATATGAATTGTTCTTCTCGTTCCAATCCCTTCATTCTGCATCAGTTTGTACAAGTCTTTCCTTAACTATTTGAAACTACTCTTCCCCTCATTTGTTACAGTATAGTTATTGTATTCCATTACACTCATATAGCACAATTTGTTGAGCCAATCCCCAATTGCTAGGCATCCCCTATCTCCTAAGCAAGTCACTAATTAATTCACAATTTTCATTGTCACTGTCATTGTCATTATTCTTTCTTAAATCACCTAACTAGATGTATTCTGGTTATTTGATTGTTTAGAGGCTAAACTTTAGGTCATTCTCAGGGCAAACATAACCTCTAAATAAACTATCCTGAAAATTGCTTAGCCTTCTACTAAACCTGAAATTTACCCTTCTACTCATCGTTATTGCTACTCCTTTTCAACAACCTGACTGCCTCTGTTTTGGAAAAACCACCCACCAGAATTCTCTTTTCTACTGTCAGAAAGAGGCTAAATCAGGTCTGATGGAATTATACTCCTCAATCTATAGATTGAATGCTTATACCTCTGCCCCATTCCCCACCCCAACCCCTGTAGTCAGTAAGGAAGACTACTAGCTCAATCAATCCCCACCAGGATCTACAAGCCTAAGAGCATAATAAGGATTTAAGTGTGATTACTAATGTTCAGCTATTATTATATTTTAGAGAACTCACCTCTTCCTATTCACAACAGAAAAGGGTTTGGTAATGGTCGACTTAAGGAGCTGTCAAGATGGCATCACTCAAGTATAATCCTGGAATATTGTCTAGCTGCCACAGTTGACTTTGCCTCTGTAATGTTGTTCAGGAAAGGGAGATGGTGTCACTAGATTGGAATTTGGAGGATTCACTCATAATGCAGCCCAACTCCATGGAGATTATTACATGGCAGATCACACATCCACCCCAACATCCAGCAAGTCAGAAAAACTGTATGAAAACCAACACTTTTAGTCTATCAAATGATGGTTACCACTAGCTCAGTTTCAGTACGGAGTTCTCTTCTTGTTGCTCTTTGGAAAAGACACTGTCTTGCCTTGAGGATCAGACTTCAAATATTCAACATGGATCCTGTGACTCTGCTATTCTCACAATGAAGAAAATTAGCAAAAATCTGAAGTTGTACAAAGGCACTGTGATAAAATGATAACAATCATAAGATTTTTTTTTAAAAAAACTGACATAATGGAAAGATTGCTAGATTGAGGGTAAAAAAAGGTTTAACTTCAAATCTTTGCTCTCTACTTACAAGCTACACTACTTTAGACAAATCATTTAATTTCTCTGGGACTTTTTTCCCTCTTCTGTAAAATGAGATGAGAAGTCTAGATCACTTATTTTATCTGTTTATTACTCCAGATCCAATATTCTTTCTTTGTATCATGTTCCTAAGATAAATTACTGTATGTGGAGTCAGGAAAACCTGATTCTATGATTTAAAATTCTACTTTATACACTTGCTAAAATGTGTCTCTAAGGAAATCCCTTTTTATTGAGTCTAACCTTTGATTGAGCCTAAATTTCCTCAATTGTGGCACAGTGCAGTGGACTAGAGTTAAGATTCATCTTTCTTCATTCAAATCTGGAAGTAGAAACTTACTAGTTGTGTGACTCTGGACAAGTCTCTTCACCCTGTTTGCCTCAGTTTCCTTACCTGTAAAATGAGCTGGAGAAGGAAATGACAAACCATTACAAAATCTTTGTCAAGAAAACTCCAAATGGAGTCAGGAGAATCAGACATGAATAAAACTATCGAAAAACAGGGCTGACGAGCTCTACGTTTTGTTACTTATTGCAAGGCTTTTGTTTCTAGACCTGTTGCCATCATTTTGCTAAGTCAAAAGACTGGCATTGTATAGATTCAAATTGCTCTGGGTCTTCCCATTAAACCTTGATCTCAAGATGTCAGTCTCAAAGTACACCTCAACTTTCTCCTTATTTACCTTGTGCTCAATATCTCTTGCCTGGAAAAGACAAAGGTATTTGTAGGTATTGCCTTCATTGATTATTTATTCTGACCTCTGAAATCAAGCTCAAAATCTTCACATAGTCTCCATTCTTCCTTGGTACACATTAATAAGTTTATATTTATGAAATAAAAATGGTATTTTGATATCACAGGATTAAATGTCCCCAAACTAAGCTAAATTCTTGTGCTTATTAGTGCAGTCTGACAGTTAGAGACTTAACATTGTTTTAGTATTCCTCTTTGATGTGAAAATCATGTTCATGTATTCTGGAATGCTCATAATGAAACAGTGGGTTTAAACTGTTTCTTTGGAAGATACCTCTTTTTATATCAATTATTCTTTATTTTTGTTTGAGTTTTTTGCAAGGCAATGGGGTTAAGTGACTTGCCAAAAGTCACACAGCTGTGTCTGAGGTCAGATTTGAACTCAGGTCCTCCTGACTCCAGGGCCGATGCTCTATCCACTGCACCACCTAGCTGCCCCAATATCAATTATTTTTAACCTTATTGTCTTAGCTATATGTTGCTTTCCATGTGGACATCAAATGCCACTGTATTCTTTCTCTGATTCTATTTCACATATTTGCAGTAAGATTAAGTCATGCATGCAGAACCAAGTCAAAGACTTTGGAATAATCAATAAGGACAGCCAATACATTACTTTCTCTTAAGTATTTATTTACTTTAGTGTTATAAGCTTGATATACTTAAATACTTGAATATACTTGATATACTTGAATACTTGCTATAAAGTACACAAATACATAATTGGTCTATATTTGCAGGAGTCACTGGCATTTGCTTCTTTTGGGAATAAACATGTGCAATCAAGTTTTGATCAGAGAAGAAGCTGGGTAAATATTTTCCTGTAATTCATATATCACTGTGAAGCACTGGTTTCAGGTTTTATCTGCAGACACTGCTTTCTAGTTCTGCAGAAAATCTAGTGTCAACTGCTTTCATTTGGTAATTTCCCTACATAAATAATCCATGAGTTTTCTCATTGGTGGTTGATTTAACCTATACTTTTATTATGTTGGCCTTCTTATTTCCATATCTGTTTTCCTCCTAATTTCTTTGCTTCTCAAATGTCCATACTGTAATTTTTAAAAATGTTTAATTCTCTATTTTTTGTTTTCTCTACTTTATTTTCTTGTATCACTTCAGAATTTCAGTTGGAAAGGACCACAGTGGTTTAATCTAATCTAAAAAGGAAATCTATGCAAAATACTCAAAAACTCAAAAAGTTTGCTTCTCTGTAACTTTTGTATCAAGAAATGAGGAGCATATATCATACCATCTCTGGTCTTCTAGAATACAAGTTTGTCATTGTAGTAAGTAGAACTCTAAAGTCTTTTCAGAGTTATTTTTCCTTATAATATTATTTTTTTGTTTGTTTTTTAGGGGTTTTTTTGCAAGGCAAATGGGGTTAAGTGGCTTGCCCAAGGCCACACAGCTAGGTAATTATTAAGTGTCTGAGACCGGATTTGAACCCAGGTACTCCTGACTCCAAGGCCAGTGCTTTATCCACTAAACCACCTAGCCGCCCCTCCTTATAATATTATTATTACAGTATAAATTGTTTTCCCGGTTCTGCTCACTTCACTCTACATCAATTCATATGACTCCACAGGTTTCTCTGAAATCATTCCTTTCATATTTTCTTGCAGCACATTGCATTTATATACCATGCTTTAGCCATCCTACAATTGAAATTTCCAGTTATTTGCCAATACAAAATTATTTACTATACTTTTGTATGTTGAAGTCCTTTTCCTTTTCTTTGATGTCTTTGTGGTATAGGCCTACTAAGGGTATCACTAGATCAAAGGATATGCAGTTTAGTTCCTTTTTGAGGAGTAGTGATAAATTATTCTTCAGAACAGTTATGCCAATTAACAACTCCACCAACAATGTACATGTATGGCTATCTTCTTTCAGGTCCCCCAACAATTATAATTTTCCTTTTTTTGTCATCTTTGTCAATCTTGATGTGAGGCAAAACTTTAATGTGATTATAATGTTTATTTCTCTAAATGTTAGCTATTTGGATTATTTTTCACTTTTATCTTGAATTTCTTCCTTTGAATACTTCCTATTCAAAAACTTTGACTAGGTGTTCATCAACTGAGGGATGGCTCTAGTTCTTAAAAATGTGAACAAGTTCTTTGTGTATCTTGGTCTATATCCAAATAGTTTCTCCAGTTTCCTCTTTCTCCTCTAATTTAACTGCATTGTTTTTGTTTGTATAAAAATTTTAATTTTATATAACTGAAATTGTCTTTATTTTCTACAATACTCTGTATTATTTATTTGGCCATGAACTCTTCTCTTACTCATAGATCCAAAAGCTAATGTAATGATTGTTACTATGATTTGCTTATGATGTCAGGTTCAGAACTTGTATGGAGAGATCAAAGTAGACAAGGCTACAATGGAGAAGGTAGGACTTGAATTAGATAGTCAGGATTTTGACAGATAGAAAAGAGGAGGAAGGAAAGGACATTCTAGCTGGAATGAATGTTGAGAGCAAAGATGGGAAGTTAGGAAAGAACCCAGTTTGTGTGGGGATCCTAAGGAAGCTGATAAGACTAGGATAGTAAAATAATGAAATGTGGAGGTATAGGAAAACATTTATAATTTAATGCTATCACCCTATCTGAAGTTGTTACTTCTTTCTAGTTGGTCCTTACTAAAATCAGGGAAGAAGAGAAATTGAGCTAAGGAAGCAAGAAGGCAGGGACTGGTGCCTAAAGCCCCCCTAAAAGAATTTCTCTGTTTACCCACTTTAATGAAGCATATAAAAGCAGAGTGAAGGGTTCCTAGGTTGGTATTCCCTAATAAGTTTAAAGCTGATTATTTTGGAAGGAGGAAAAACAAGAGTTTAAAGTTGATTATTTTGGAAGGGGGAAAAATCAAGAAAACAATAAAAAGATTATTGCCACTCGAGTTGGAAGGCCTGGATTCTAGAAGAATTGATATAAAGAAGTGAACAGAATGAGAAGAACATTATACACAGTAACAGCAATCTTGAACAATGAAGTTCTGTGAATTACCTCACTATTCTCATCAGTACGTTGATCTAAGACAATCCCAAAGGACTTGTGATGAAAAATGTTTTCTGTTTCCAGAGAAAAAACTGATGCTTCCTAATAAGACTGAAGCAGAATGTTTTTCACTTTCTTTTTTTTTGTTTGAATCTTCTTGAACAAAATAACTAATATGGAATGTTTTCCATGATTGTGCATATATAACCTGTATCAGATTGCTTACCATCTCAGGAAGTGGTCAAGGGGGGGGGGGGAACTCAAAACTTAAAATAAAACAATGGATGCTAAACATTATTTTTACATGCAATTAGAGAAAGATAAATTTTTTTATAAAAAGAAGATCTGGCTTCAAATTTCCTTTTTGATGCTTACTCCTTCTGTGATCTTGGAAAAATCACTTAAGTTCCCTGGATCTCAGTTTCCTCTTGAGCTAGATGATTCTGGAGATCTCTTCTTGCTCAAGATCTATGATGATCCTATGACTTTTTAAATGACATAGAAGTTTACTGTGAGGCATTTGATTAATCAGATGGTTGTTCAATGTGTATTTGTGTTTTCTCGTTCCTTGTCCTTTGTAACTTTGTGCTCTGGAATGTGCTGCATGTTGCCTGAGATCTTAGTACAGAGTCTACCAAAAATGATGAGAGATGAGAGTCTCCCAAATGTTTTGATGTCAGAGATTGAGGGGATCCCAGCAGGCAGGTGCTATAGCAGAATGAACATAGTTCCAATAACTTAACTTAGTCCTAGAGGTCTGGGAGAATTACCAATTTGACCAATGCAGATGATTTCTAAATTTCCTCTGTTCCCATTTTCATTTCTGAGCCAGGTTTCAGCAAACATTTTCTTCCTGTAGTTCAGCCAAGACAAATTTGCATTGTTGTTTTTTTAAGGACTCTACTAAGCAACTAAGAAGAAAAGAAAGCAAAACAAAATATAAAAATGAGCACTGACAAGTTTATAGAACACTGAAATCCTATCCTAAGGTAACTCTGTTCTTGCCCCAGGTTGTCTTGCCTGGCACAACTTAAAGAAGGTGCCTAGCCCCATCCTTAATCCTTGCCTCAGTCTTGTCTAACATTAATAATCCCTTAGCACTTAACTGTTTACAAAGTGTTTTCATATCCATTGCTTCCTTTGATCCTTTCCAACAGATGTGTGTGAAAAGAGGGGAAGTTATTATATATCCATTTTACAGATTAGTAAACAAAGACTCAAAAAAGTTAGGCAACTTGCCACAAAATTAATTTACATTTACAGCCAGTAATAATAGGTGATATTGATATAACACTTTAAAGTTTGCAAAGCTTCTATGGAGAGTTAATCTTGAAAGGATCCCATGAGTTAAGAATGGCAGAGTAACCCTAGAATCATTTCTTTGTTGAGTGCCTTTAGCACCATAATTGTCTTTTTTGGCTGAGGGGTCTATGATTCACCTTTCCACCTTTGCCTCTGAAAAACTTTTGTTACTTGATTTTCTTTTTTTTTTTCAAATTTTATTTATTTAGGGCAATATGGTTAAGTGACTTGTCCAAGGTCACATAGGCAATTATTAAGAGTCTGAAGTTGGATTTGAACTCAGGTCCTCCTGACTTCAGGGCTGGTGCTCTATCACTGTGCCACCTAGTTGCCCCCTACTTTCAAAGATCAGTGTAAATAGTTTTGACATGGAATTTTCCCCATATACTAATGATGTGTCCTCCTCCCCAAAAAAGTTCTCATAAATGCAAATATATATCCATATATTTTATATGCACTATTCAATATATTAATATATTGGGTATATATATATATATATATATATATATATATATATATATATATGAGGAAATTTCATTCTTTCATTGATCATTCTTGGCTAGACTCATTTGTCTCCCTGTGGTTCTTAATGACCAACACCATTATACCTTTGAGCTTCCCTCACATATGACCATCCTTTCAAGGGTCAAGGACAGAATGGCTTTCTCTACCTGCTTCAAAACCTGGACTCAAATGGGAAATCTTCCTCGTTTCCTGAAAGGAGTCTTAGTTTTCAACCCTTTGGAAGAGTCAAGGTCCTCAAGTCCACAAATAATGTTTCCTGGGCTAGATTTTCAGTCTCATCTACTTCTCAGGTCAGTGTCTGGTGACTCATCTTCCAATGCCCAGATCTCACTCTCAACTTCACAATTTAACAATATTAAATTGCTTTGGATAATTCCCAATACAACAAGCACTTACTTATTAAATCCATGCTATGCACCAGTCAGAAAAGCAATTTGTTGTAGTGAAGAGAGAGCTGTCATCAGGATTAAGTCCCACCTCTGACAAATTCAAGCTGTGTGACTCTGAGCAAATCATTTACTCCCTTGGGACTCTAGGCAAGGCACAACTCTAAGGTTATAAACCATAAAGAAATGGATAATTAGCATTTACAGGAGGTTGCTAATGGAGGGGAAGGGTCCCTATACCAATGATATTTTAGATCTGGTGCATAAAAAATTATGTCAGAAACTATACATTGTGTCTCTCAACCTCTCGTTTTGTCTCTTCTTCTGTTTCTTTCTCTGTGTCTTTCTCTGTATTTCTGTCTCTCTGGCTCTGTGTGTCTTTGTCTATCTGTTTCTGTCTCAGTGTTTGTGTCCCTGTCTTTGTCTTTGTCTTTCTCTGTTTCTGTCTCTGTCTCTGTCTCTGTCTCTCTCTCTCAGCATCACTGAGTTTGCACAGTGCTAGCTCAGAGTTTGCCAACTCCACATGAACCAAGTGTCTAACCTGGGGTTGCTTTATCCCAAACTCAAATTTAGCTCCCTTCTCTCTTCATTCCAAGACATTTTGACACCTTATCTTACACACACACACACACACACACACTTTCTACTACTCTCTGACAATAAGGTGGCCTTTCTTCTTACAGAGACCAAGGCATCTATCTATGCCCTCAATTCCAACCCCTTCCATTTTCCCCAGTAAATTGCAATCTCAACCACCATCCCCCTTCTCTCTAATCTTCAATCTCTCCCTATCAATGGGTTTCTTTTTCATTGTCTCCAAAAATTTCAGAACATTCCCCCTCCTTAAAAATATCTTCACTTGACCCTGAAATCCCTTCAAAATACCATTCCATATCTTTCTTCCCTTGCTCAGCCAAACTCTGGGGGAAGGGGTGGGGGTGGGGGACTTAAAAAAATTAGCTGTTCTCATTTCCTCACGTTTTAACCCTTTGAAATCTGGCTTCTAAGCTCAACTGAAATTACTCTCTCCAAAGTTACCTTATGATCCCCAAATTGTTAAATCTCAGTCTTTTCTCAGTCCTCATTCTTCTTGATCTCTTTGCTTCATTTGAGAAAGATGACCACTCCATTTTCCATATCCTTTAACTGGGGTTCATGATACTATTCTTTTCTACTTATTTTAATTTTCTTATTGGTCTTCTCAGACATCTTTTCTGGTTTATCATTCAAATCATGACCTTATCTGTAGACATTCCCCAAGACCCTATACTAGACTTCCTGCTATTCTCTCTACATTCTCTGCCTTATTGACTTTATCATCTCATTGTTATCACAGTATCATTGATTCCAAGATCAATATCCAGCTTCTGTCTCTCTCCTGGGTGCCTAATCACCAATTGCTTCCTGGATATTTCATCCAGATGCCCCAGAGATGCGTCAAACTCAGCATGTTCAAAAAACAACTCATGATCTTTCCTACAAATCCATCCTTCTTTTGAATTTCCCTAGTTTCATCAGAGGCATCCCCTTTCCCCAGTCTTATGGGTTAATTAACTCTGGCATTAAACTCAATTCTTTACTATTTACCATAGATAATTAACTTCCAAATCTTACCATCTCTGCTTCCATAATATCTCTCATATCTTATACCTTTTCTCTACTCCTTAATCATCTCTAAACTAGACTATTACAATGACTTTCCAATTACTTTCTCTGACTCAAGTCTCTTCCTTATTAAGATTATCCTTCCCACTGTTGCCAAAATGAATTTCCTTAAGCATTGATCAGACTGTCACTTTTCTACTCAATAAAGACCAATGACTTTTTATTGCCTCATTTATTTTTATTTCTTTTCCCAATGACCAGTATACTACCAAGCATAGAGTAAGCCCTTGATTGATT
The DNA here is from genome assembly GCF_037893015.1 of Macrotis lagotis. Lineage (NCBI taxonomy): Eukaryota > Metazoa > Chordata > Mammalia > Peramelemorphia > Peramelidae > Macrotis > Macrotis lagotis. The sequence goes on from NC_133665.1 coordinate 130,308,742, forward strand.
GATTGGACCTTGGGTCCCAGAAAAAGGATTCTTACAAAGCTGACTGCCTGGCAAAATTCTCTGGCCTTCGGCACAGGGGCAAGTGACCATTTAATCTTTACTCCCACAGCAGCCAATCCTGTCTAGATTCACCTTTTGCTTCCAATCTTTCCCAACCTATCATCACATTATTGACGTAATCTTCCTAATAACCCCCTATCACCATACCTTTCCTCAACTCAAAAATTTGTAGTCTTCCCCTCTTTTTATATCAACCAAATAAAATTTAATTCAAGGCCTTCCATAATCTAATTCTAATCTACATACTGCTTCTCTTAACATAATCATTACATTAGATTGTAAGGTCCTTGACAGCAAGGACTGTCTTTTGCCTCATTTTGTATCCCCCAGTTCTTAATACATAGGTGCTTAATAACCTTCTGAATGAATGAATGAAAAATAGTAATTCTTCATTTCCCAATCTTTACCTGTCTTCTCATCATACCATATCCAAAGCCTAGAATGCATTTTTCTGACAGACTTATCACTATTTGTTGACATCTTTCATTAGGCTTTAAATGCTCTTTCATTAAGTCTTCCATGATTTTTACCATCCCCTCCCCCACATCTGCAAAGATGAAAGTTGGCTCTCAGTTTTCAAATATCTCATAGAACTTTCTCAAGACCAATTTTTTTCCCATTTACTTCTGTCTCCACTGAGTTATAGTTATTTTAATCCTTGTTCTCTCTCCCCAACCCCTTCAAAAGAATATAAATTCCTTGAAAGTAGGGTTTGAATTGATTCCTATATCCTAGTCATGGGAAAATGCCTGAGCAAAGGTATGTAAATGGGAAAGAGTAGGACACAGAAGAAAGAAAATAGTTCAATTTGGCTAGAGTACACAATATATGGAGAGGAGTAATCTGAGCAGACTGGGCAGGTTGTGAAGGACTTCAAATGCCCTCCACTAAAGAAATTGCAACTATAATTAGTAAGCCATAAGAATCTCTGAAGATTTTTGGATAAAGGAATGATGTGATCTCATTGGTACAACAGAAAGATTATTCAAACAATTATCTGAAAGATAAAGGGGGGGGGGGTGGGCAAGATGGAAGAAACAGAAGAATTCAAGAAGTGTAAGCACTAAAGAACTTTAGATATGAACTTCCCCAGAATTGGAGGTGAGGGAGGCAATTGATAGGGTCAATCTCATTCACAGTTAAAAATTCTAAAGTATGGGATCAAAGTGGATTGAGACACCCAAATCTAAGGCATTGCAGCCAAGAGAATCTTCCAGGAACTTCTAGTTAGAAAAGATAAAAATAATCTGTTTTGCTATAACTCTTCAAAGCTTACAAAACACTTTTTTTAAGAAAGATTTTATTTATTTTGAGTTTTACAATTTTTCCCCTAGTCTTGCTTCCCTCCTCCCACCCCCCACAGAAGGCAGTCTGTTAGTCTCTACATTGTTTCCATGGCATACATTAATCTAAGTTATATGTGATGACAGAGAAATCATATCCTTAAGGAAAAAAATAAAGTATAAAATTACACAATAAGATAATGGTTTTTCTCCCTAAATTAAAGGTAATAGTCTTTGGTCTTTGTTCAAACTCCACAATTCTTTGAAAGTATTTTCCATTGCAGATATCCCAAAATTGTCCCTGATTATTGCACTGATGGAATGAGCAAGTCTATCAAGGTTGATCATCACCCCCATGTTGCTGTTAGGGTGTACAATGTTTTTCTGGTTCTGCTCATCTTACTCAGCATTAGTTCATGCAAACCCTTCCAGGCTTCCCTGAATTCCCATCCCTCCTGGTTTCTAATAGAACAATAGTGTTCCATGACATAGATATACCACAGTTTGTTAAGCCATTCCCCAATTGAAGGACATTCACATAATTTCCAATTCTTTGCCTCCATAAACAGGGCTGCTATGAATATTTTTGTACAAGTGATATTTTTACCCTTTTTCATAATCTCTTCAGGGTATAAGCCCAGTAGTGATATTGTTGCTGGATCAAAGGGTATCCACATTTTTGTTGCTCTCCAGAAAGGTTGGATGAGTTCACAGCTCCATCAACAATGCATTAGTGTCCCAGATTTCCCACAACCCTTCCAACATTGATCATTGTCCTACAATGCACTTTAAATAAATTCATTTAATCCTCACAATGATGTTATAAGGTAGATAATACATATATCATTCTCCTCATTTTACAAGCAAAGATGGTGTAATGACTTACCCAAAGTTGCATGGCTAGTAATGGCTGAATTCCTAAGTCTTAAGTGTCTATCACTGAACCACACTGGAGCAGAAAAGTCCTTTAGGGAAGCTAGAGTAAAATAGGGATGGAGGACGCTGGGGCCAGACCATGGAAGACCTTAAATGCAAGCTAAAGAACTTAGTCTTACTTCCATGGAAATGGGAATCATTGGAGGTTTCTGAGAAGGGAGTAATGTGGAGAAATTCACATATGTAGAAATAATTTAGGTATATCTTGTGGTGCCCTGGGATAATGCTTAGCTAGTTTCTCTGAGTTAAATAAATTATTTTATATCTACTCCAACTCTTCTATAAGTTCATTTCAACTAACCATTAAATGGATTCTAATTATACTTCTTTCTCTTGTAAAAAAAATCCTTTCTAAATCCAAAAGGGCTACATCTGCAGTCTCCAAATACACACACACACACACACACACACACACACACACACACACACACACACACACTGTTTTAAAGTTTACAAAACGCAATACATAACATTATCTCATTTGACCCTCACAATAATACTTTGGAGGAAAATATTACTGATAGTATTGGGATGAACATCTCTGGTGTGAGAGCTTGCCAAGTCCTTTTCAGGGCTGTCCATTCACCTTTGATGTCTACCACTCATTCAACTCTCACCTGTGTCTCCAAGAAGCTATAGCATGCTTAATGGTCACAATTCAGCAAACCATTTCAGTAGATGAACTGAACCAGTTGGAGGCTAACCAGTAGGTGAGTAGGTAGGTTGTGTACCCCAAGTATGTGGAGGCTTCCCCAGTAGAAGGAGGTCATAATTTGTTCCAACAGTCATGAAGGTGGCTAAAGAAGGCACTGTGGAGTACACCAAGATCATCCAATATATCCTGAGTCATCATCAGTCATCTTGCCTTTGATCTTGCTCCTGGACTTTGATGACTCTAGAAGACAGAGTGAAGCTGATGACTTTGTGTCTCATTTAAATCCAATTCACATACAAGTCAAGATATCCTGTGATGTCATTTGAAAACAAACAACAAACAACAACACCAACAACAACATAGATAGGAGAACTAATATTGAGAGTAGTTACGTAATTTGCCCATGGTCACACAGCCAGGCATTGTTGGAGACAAAACAGTAGAAGAAATAATCTTCCAATATCTCAAGTGAGTGATATTTAGATGTAGGGATTGCCACATGGAATGAGATTCTAAACTTCAAATAGGAGGGATCATTCCAGCAAGAGGACAGTGCTGAGAAATAAGAGGATAGTTCAATCTTCCTCACCCTCCTCCAGTCTGGAGATCTTGCTGAGAGAATACTATTTGGAGATGAACACTGACCTGGCAACTTCGGTATGGGAGGACTACAATGAACCCAGTGTGCTGTTTAACCCAGCCCCAGTGAGGAAAAAATGACTGTCCAATTTACTTTCTATTTAATTGGAAGAGTCAGTGACAGCAGGGTGGGGACTCAAACCCCATAGCAATATGACCTTCATTCTAGAACTATACATTTAATGACTCCACAGAGCAGTGCTATAAACCCAGCTCCATTTGCCTTAGTAATGCAAATGATTAATGTCAGTTCTACTGCTTACCCAGGGTCTCCAGGAAATTGGAGTAGATGAATTTAAGAGAGAAACTTCTTGTTTAAACAGAACTACTTTAGAAAATAAACACTCCAGAACTCGATAGTAAATACAGATATTTATGTTGAATGAAAGTGGAAATATGAATTTAATAACATGGAAGGCAGACTTTCCCCCCCCCCTTTTACTTTTGGGAGCTCATGTTATTCAGAGAGCTTCAGAATGAACTACCTCACCTGTCCTTAGGTGATGAATCTGAGTCCCACTGAAACAGACAAGATCAAGTTGAATGGGAGCTAAAGGTACAATCCACATGTCTACATGGAAGATTTTGAGGGTATCCTTGAAGGCTTCTAGAAACAATAAGGTACTGCTTTTAGTTATGATCATTTGTCTTAAACCTTCACTTTTGTAACATCCCCTTTATTAATTTTCCAGAGGTGCATACAGATCCAAAGGTCATTTAATATTTTTCTTTGCTTTATAGATTACCAGGATTTAAATACATCTGCAGTCTCCAAATACAGTGATCTTTTCATTATGCCATAGTATTACTGCTCTGACTAAAAATTTTTGTTTTAATTTGTTTCAATGAATTCATAATATCATTAGTGTGAATAATTTCTGCATCTTTCCAGGTCACAACCCATCTTTACCTTCTCATTCTCATCCATATTTTTCTGAAACATTCAAAAGGAAATCTGCTAATAAATCTTCCTTTTATTCTTTTGATTTTCATGGACATCAGTAATTCCTCCCAACCCCACCCCTAACTCTAACCACAAGATTATTCCTCCTTTTCTGGTCATACACATCTTCAATTATGTCCCCTATTTCTATTTATTGTTCATGGTTGATAACATGCTATAGTCTGTTTATACTTATCACATTTCTTTCCATTCTATTTTGATTTGATCACAGTGTTCCCTCACTGGGATAATATTGGCTTTTAGGGGAGTGAGTAACTGGGATCATTGAAAGTGTTTTACAATTTTCCAAATGCAGTCTAAGCTATGTTCCTCCATTTACAAAATTCTGACCAAAATCAATGATCTTTTGTAGTATTTTTCAAGATATATATATATATATGCTATAATAAATTTTAAAAATGGATTAAAAATGCAATGTATACCATTGATTCCATACGTATCCCATAATTTGGAAAAATGTGTTTTTTATCCACTTTATTTATCTAATATTGACAACTAAATTTATTTCTTCCAAATGAGTCTCATTAAAAAGATAACTTACAACCAACATAATGTATTGTACAGAAAAGAACCTGGAATAATCTAAAACTAATAAATATTGGTTACTATCAGTATCATTCTTATTATTACTACTACACATTTTAATTAATCTGGTCATATTGGAATGGAGGATCTGCAATGGGAAAATATTGACAAAGCATCAGAGGTGGGAATATGAGCAGCAGAAGGAAGGCTTTGAATTACAGACTAAGAAATGTGGACCTGACTTTATTAAATAGGAAACCAGTGAAGATTTTTAATCATTTTAAATTAAGATATGTATGATCAAAAAAAGTTGGGATAGACATGGGGTTAGAGGGAACCATAGATGGATAGTATAAGGATTTTATTGGTGTCCATGAAAATTGAAAGAATCAAAGGAAAATTTACAGATTTTGAATATTTCAGGAGAAAAATGGATAAACCAACATTTCTGGAAAGGAATTTGGAATTATGCCCAAAGGGTAACAAAAACGTGCATGCCCTTTGATCCAGCAATACCACTACTGGGTCTATACCCTCAAGAGATGATTGAAAAGGGTAAAAACATCACTTGTACAGAAATATTCATAGCAGCCCTATTTGTGGTGACAAAGAATTGGAAATTGAGTGAATGTCCTTCAATTGGGGAATGGCTTAACAAACTGTGGTATATATATGTCATGGATCACTATCATTCTATTAGAAACCAGGAGAGATGGGAATTCAGGGAAGCCTGGAAGGATTTGCATGAACTGATGCTGAGTGAGATGAGCAGAACCAGAAAAACACTGTACACCCTAAAAGCAGCATGGGGGTAATGATCATCCTTAATGGACTTGCTCATTCCATCAGTGCAGCAATCGGGGTCAATTTGGGGATATCTTCGATGGAGAATGTCATCTGTATCCAGAGAAAGAATTGTGGAGTTTGAAGAAAAACCAAAGACCATTGCCTTTAATTTAAAAAAACCCATTATCTTATTATGTGATTTTGCTATCTTTTGTAATTTATTTTTTCCTTAAGGATATGATTTCTCTCTCATCACATTCAACTCAAATCAATGTATACCATGGAAACAATGTAAAGGCTAACATACTGCCTTCTGTGGGGGGTGGGGGAGGGAAACAAGATTAGGGGAAAAATTGTAAACTTCAAAATAAATAAATAATTTTTTTAAAAATGTATAAAAATGAAAAAAGCATGGATAAGTTGTGACCTGGATTTATGTAGAGAGTATTCACACTAATGATATTATTTATCCATTGATGTAAATCAAAACAAAATTTATTAGCTATTACTAGGCAGTAGTATCATGGCATAGTGGAAAGATTACTGCATATGGGCCTGCAGGTGTATGTTTAAATACTGGAAACCCATAAAGCAAAGAAAAATATTAAATGATCTTCATACCCATGTGAACTTCTAGGGGAAAAAAAACAGAATCCATAATTATTTTTGCAACATTTTGATGGACTTATCCCCCAACCTAATTGGTGCCCTCCCTCAGAATGTCCCCAAACCTTAGTGAAGGAGAAATAAAACATGAACTATATAAGAATTCATTAAAGTAGATCCTCTCACTCAATATTTAACAACTATTCATTGCCCTTGGATTGAAGACCCTGAAATTTTGTCCAAAGGGCTTTTTTCACTATTGCAAAAGTATTTTGGTCACTTCCCCTGTGTTCTGCTCTTAGACACAAAATGTGTTTCTTATTCTGATTAAAAAGTCCTACCAGTTAAATTCCAAATACTCCCCTTTTTTCTTCACTGATGCCACTCTTTCTCTATTCTTCCCTTTTCCTGAAATGATTTATTTATCTATTGTAAGCTGCCACAGAATGCTGCTGATAGGCTGTACATTTTCAGTGGACTCTGAAAAATTCTAAAATCAAATCTATTTCCTAGGAAGCTGTAGTTGCTATTAGCAAGCAGTCAATCTTTCTTAACATGCTAATAAATCTCTTTGCTTTCAGTTTGGGCTACTGCCTTTGGCCTTCACTAACAGGTATACCTCTCCCAAGAGGTCTCATATTTTCCAATTGAGAGAATTTCCAAATACATTTCCTCTTCACCTCTTTAATGATGATGGCCATCACAGAAAGGGACACAGATAGTTTTCAGTTTGCCTGACTGACTCAGGAGGCTCTTTAATGATTCATAGTTTGAGTCAACTAGGATGTGTCTGAGCCAATAGTGAGTGTATGCTAAGAAGATAGTGAAATTTGGAATGTTCTTCCATGATGCTAGACTCCTTCCCACATTGCTGCATTCTTCCAGAACCCCCATTTTGGGGATGGGTCCCAGGCCAGTTATGCATGCTCCTTCCTAGCTGTTCTGACTCTCCATTATGCTCCTCTCTAGGGTATCTTCTCCCAAACCCCACTCATCCTCTTTCACCCACTCTCTAGTGAAACTTGGCTTCATATCTCTCCTTATGTGACTGTGTGATGCTGGACAAGTCCCTTAATTTAGATATAACAAAGAAACGCCTCAGTTTCCTCCTATGCGCAAAGAGATAGTTGAACTTGACAACTTCTCAGATATCTTCCAGCTCTAAATTTATGATCTTCTGATTAATTTATGTTAGTTTTCTAAATGAGACCTAAATCTAAGAATGTGTTTTGATACAGAATAATAAAGTCCAGGGTAATATAGTTAATAAAATGTAAAAGATGAACCACAATCATATTGCCATCCTTTGTGACATACAAAACCAGAAATCTGGAGGAAGTTGCAGTCCAATTGAAAGATGTCCACAGTTCCTCCTTGGATGGGCAATCAAAAGAATTGGCAGCCTGGTTTATTACATGCCCAAAATCAATATGAACCATGAAGAACTTGGTTGTTCCATTGTACAAGATGAGCATAAACAAGATGTCAACATGTGGCTAATTGCAGCTTATATAACAAACATCTGCAAAAACTAGAAGTAGAGAGATTGTAAGAGCAACTCAACAAGATGCTCCAAACCAAATGAACAAAATTCTTTCATTCTCAATGACTTTAGTGCAAACTTAGGCAGAAAGATTGATGACAAAAGTTATGTTGTAAAATATGGGTCAGTAGCTACAATCTCTAATAGAACTCTCCCTTTTATCTAAGAACTAGAGTTAAGCCAGACAAACCATGTGCACTGGGCAGACTCCTGGATAAAGTGTGCTTCCTATCATACCAGAGGACTCAATCTCACTATCACTAGTCCTTTCAGGTTGAGGTTGATTAATTGCATTGATCAAAGTTTGTTTTTTATCTCTCTGAATTGTGGACATTGGGCAAATTGTTCTCTTAGTTCTTCCTACTGCACCTGTTACCAATTCATGTATATTTATCCCATGAATATTTATTAAGTACCTATCCTGTATTGGTTCCTATGCTAAACACCAAATGTATACCACACACACACACACACACACACACACACACACACACACACACGTCTGCCCTCATGAAGTTTTATATTCTACTGAAGGGAAACATCATGGGCATGGATAAGTAATTGCAAAGTAGATACAATATGTATACAGATGAAGTCAGGTAATTGGTGGCTAGTCCAGAGAAAGCCCTCCTAGGGTCAGGAAGATTCATCTTTATGAGTTCAAACCTGCCTCAGACACTTACCACCTGGTGTTGTAATCCTGGCAGGTTACTTAACCCTCTTTGCTTCAGTTTCCTCATCTGTAAAATGAGCTGGAGAAGGAAACTCTTCCCTGTATCTTTGCCAAGAAAACCCAAATGGAGTCACAAAGAGTCCAGACATAACTGAAATAACTGAACAATAAAAATATAGATGAATATTAGGGAGAGGACTCTCTCAGCATAGTCTTCAGTCTGTATGATAATCCTTCAATTGAGTCTTGAAAGAATCAAGGAATTTCATAAAAATAGACAATGAAGGAGTGTGCTCTAGACATGGGGGACAGCTTATGCTTAAGTTTAAGCACAGAGAAAGGAATGTATGAGGAACAAAAAATGGTGACTAAATTTAGTTAGAGCAAAGATAATATAACAGAATAATAAGATAATATAACAGAATATATATATATATATATATATATATATATATTATATATATAACAGAACAGAAATTGAAACAAGGTTAGGAGACTTTAAATGTCAGAGAAGATTATATTTTGTCCTAGAGGCAAGAGGTAGGTAGTCACTGGAAGTTCTTGAGCAATAGGGTGATATTGTCAAAATTAGTCTTTAGGAATATCAATTTGATAGGTAAATGGATAAATGAATTGGAAGAAGGTGAGCCTAGATGCAGAGAACCCATTGTTTGGACAAGAAGGTTTAAGGACCAGAATTAGAGTATTGTCCATGTAAGTGGAGAAAAGAATAGATACAGGTGATATGTGTAGAGCTAAGTGTTATTCTGACAAGACTTGGTAACTGATTGACTATGGAGGAAAATTGAAGAAGAATTGAGAGTTGAGGAATCCTTAGAGGTTATGGACCTTAATGACAAGAAAGTCAACAAAATAAGGAAGTTGAGGAAAGGCAGTTTTTTGGGGAAAGATTGAGTTCTGTTTTGGACATGTAAGTTTGAAATGGCTACATTTCATATTCAATCAGAAATGTAGATTAGACAGTGATCCCAGATTGGAACTCAGAAGAAAGACTGGGTATATGGTTCT